>NC_140247.1:7784126-7839126 GCF_949987555.1 Borostomias antarcticus | reverse complement strand
GGGTATCGTACTACAGCTTGAGATCATAGACTTCTTTTTTGTGTATATTTTGCATATTTGTATATTCTGTGTACTACTATAATTAGTCCCTGATTCTGCCTTTTTGTTGTCCATACTGTTGTAGCACACAAATTAAGTACCTACCTACCTACCTGCCCGCCCGCCCGCCTGTCTGTCTGTCTGTCTGTCTGTGTAGTCTATTTTGCGTGGTGTTGACACTCAGGACCTATCAAAAGGACCCACACCTAAACCCACAGTAAAGGACTGGGCAAACCAGGAATAATGTTTTAGTGGACACAGTGTGTTAGTGTGTCTGTGTTGGGGGGGGGGGGGGCAGGGTTGTATTGTCTGTAACCTGATCAGGACATCTGGGGAGTTACCTCGGCAACAAAGACAATGATGACCATGTCATTGCGTTCAGAAGATGAAAGATCGTAGAGGAGAGAGTTGAGGGTGCTGACCAGGTAGCTCTGATTCACTCTCTTCACCGTAGGGATGCCCAGTACCAGGGACACTACACCCACGCACACACACACACACACACACGCACACACACGCACACACACACACACAGGAAAGGAGATAGGAACATGATGAGGACATGAACCATGATGAACATTCTCAAAGCAGAAGATCCAAGCAACAATAACACAGACCTTTTTCCCAGCAGCCATATTGAAGTGTAATAGTAGGGTAAACACAGGTGTAATTGATCTAATTAATTAAGGTGCCATTCTATTTAGCGCGTCACAGCCATTCCAGTGAGCCAGCACGCCGAATAACAGGCACTGGCTCACCTAAATTCTAAATGGAACATGACCATAATTAAGGTTATTAATTACACCTGTGTTTACCCTGCTATGACACCTCAACATGGCTGCTGGGAATGGGGTCTATTGGGTGCCGGTAGGCCTGTAACAATTATTACAAGATCTTCAAACAGTAATGTTTTTGAACTGTGATTATGCATTGTTCCCTTTAAAAAATTAAAAAATAAAAAAGTTAACGTTTAGATGGAGCACAACAGTGTAGTATTTCATAGCAGTTGCAGTTCCAGACGGTGACTGTTGTGTATGATAGCTTCTAGAGGCAAGATAGCTCACTAACGTAGTTAGCAAGCAACTACACCAAACCAGAGTCTCAGGTCTGGGAGCGAGCGAGTGAGCACGCACGCACGTACGTACGCACGCACTCACACACTGTGTGTGTGTATCCATCCTTCCATCCAATCCATCCACCCACCTCCGGTGCGTCCCTTTCCCAGGAGCACGTTGGGGCTGAGGCCGTCGGGGTGCTCTCTCAGATGAGGCAGGTAGACGTAGGCATTGAGCAGCGGGGGGGGCAGGCGCTGGCCGGGGGTTCTCTGACTCCCTCCCTCTGTGTCCAGGCACCAATCACCAAAAACAGACAGACAGAACCAAGACGTCATTGACAACACCAAAGAGGCCGAGTCCATCCAAAAATCGGAGGCTACATTCACCAATAGGCCAACCACTCAGGGGTGTAATCAATTTAGGAAGAGGGAGACCGAGAGAAATGTACAGGAAGGGGAAGTACTTTGTATTTTCAGCCACTCGTGTCTTCTGCAGTGGTGGACTGAAGCATTTTCCGGCTGACATTTGAACGATACTAAGAACACAACGACCAAACAGAGAGCAAGCAGGGTCACCTGTGGTGTTGGAGGAATAGTTGGAGGTGTTGTAGGACCTGGTTAGGTTCCTCAGCTTGACCAGCACTCTGCTCAGCTCCTCAGACGCCTGCTCCGCCCTGGACTCCGTGGCCAGCAGACGCTTATACATAGCCAGCATGTCAGGGTTGACCACATCTACACACACACACACACACACACACACACAAGGAGGGAGGGAGACAAGTAGGGAGAGAATGAGAGGGGGTGTGGTCAGAGAGATTGCCATGCAGTTAACTAGAAGTGCCAAATTAATATCAGTTCAATTGAAGTTCATTTGAAAAACCTGCTGTGACCTGACCTACTGTAATTGTATGCGTTAGGACTGAGATCTGGGATGCTAGCATATCATGAGTTAATTTGACCAGTGAATTGTGCACCATTCCAATCTAATGACAACAAAATTAATTTCCGGCAATAATCTTATCCTCGTTAGGTCTGAACACTGACATTTCCATGACAACCCCACTAATGCTATGTTGTCCTGCAGTGCAGTAGCTTATTGGTTGGTTTGTACAGTAGTTGCTGGGTAACAAGACTGAAGGAGGACTGCAGGAGGGCTGAATGGAGTTAAAGAAACTGGTGGTGGTACACATATGTAGGCTACCTGCCCCAACCTAGAGGAACCAGTCTAAGCACATTGTTAACTATTGCATAATTTTCACCTGCTTTTATGACATCATGATTTGAGTGATTCGTTACTGACCTCAACATGGACTGCATGTCATTTATGGTGCAACTTAACTTAAAGTGTGTAGGCCCTCTCTCTCTCTCACACACACACACAATCAATTTTTCTCAAGCAGCAACAACAGGCATTCACAATAACACAATTTCGATCTCTTCTCCAACCTTGATAACCATGAATCATGACGCCTTGTCTACACAATAAACATATCCTGATGGGTCTTTAGTGTTCAACTGAAAGAATAATGTAATAATAATTCAGAATCTGATTCCAATGTAATGATTCAGATTCCAAAATCATTTTTGGGGGGTAAAATTGAAGTCTTCGTCTTAATGTTCTCTTTAAGAATAAGAAAAATGAATGAACATTTTACTTAAACATTATTAGTTATTTGTCTCATTGATAGTTTAATTTCACAGTGGCTCTCAGAGTGTTTGCAATGGTAAATACATGCATAGCCAACAGTATGGTAGCCCAGTTCAAAGAATATACAAAAATTGGAGAAAGAACAGCAGCAAACGACTAAATCTATAACTAGACAGTTAAACAATGCAAGCCACAGCTTTACACTTAACTAAACACATTTACACTTAATAGTTTTTTGAAGATAGGTTGTATTGTGTCGCACTTGAGTAGCCTACTCTGTCCGTCCCTACAAAAATGACCCTGTCGCTAGAAAAATGCTATGTGCGAGCGGTACCTTACCCCCTCCGTCATGATGAAACACTGTGAACCAGGTGAGAGACAAAAAACTTCCAAAAGTCAGAAGACATCCAAATTTGCCAGGGTTGAGCTTCATCTCATCCTGATCTCAAACACTGTCTGTAAAAATCTCCACGCTGGCTCGGCGTCCCGAGGCAGAGTTCAGTTGATTCTCTCCGTTTCTCCCACGACAGGTGTGCGAGTTCGGCGTCTCGCGTTTGCTGCTTCATAAGGTGCCAGAGGTGATCGGGCTGTTCTGAATGGCGAAGGGCGGCGTACAAAATTAGGATACGCTACTCTATCTCATTTCCTCATAGGTATCAAGATTGCTCGACCCAAATGCCCGAAATGTGATGTGATGCTGGGACAGGTGCATTTAGGCTATATTGTCAACTCCCATCCTTCGGTTGAACATGGAACTGCGTGGTTCTAACCCATGGATGTGTTCTAACCCTAATCTAATCGGGGTTCGTGTAGTCTGAGCAGCCGCTAGAGGTCGCTGTTTAGTAGGCTAGGCTAGCTATCTAAGTATTTCAAAGTAATTGAGGTAGGCTATTTCCTTCGCATCTGGCACCCTTGGAAGTTATCTAATCATTAGAGAATTTTCACCAGCTAATTAATTGCTGTGGGTTTTTTAGTTTAGGACATGGCATGGGCGTCGTAAACAGGAGAAGAGGAAATGCTTCAGGGGCCCCCAGCTTGAGGCCATGTCGCTAAATGTGCCATTTTATCTCTAGAATTAAGAACACTACAGTCAATATAATCTGCGATGAGAAATACAATTTACATCAGTCTCACAGACAAATCTTTTTACAAAAAGGTGCAGAGATATGGCAAATTCGTCTGGCAGTTCTAGTTTGTTTTTAGTGGGTACTGTTTTTGGCTGATGGGCGGAGCCCGACAGCCCTTTACTAGGGTTTGTCTCTTTGTTACTCCATCTGTCCCTGCATGCGTTGCTGACTGCAGGCAGAGTGATAAGCAGGCAGCACATAGAGCAGTGTCAGATTTCACTCATGACAGAAAAAGACTAAGAAAGGCTTCAGAGTTTACAGATTGCCTCATTAATGTTATCATGTTCCGTATTAGGGCACATTTAAGTCAGCAGGCACAAATTAACATGGACACTCAACGTCAACGCAACAACACGTAAATAGAAAGTGAGGTCTCAATGCTTAACGCATCATCCCTTTAACATTCTACTTAATGCATACTCCATGAGGGCGTATGGACACAATTTAACATGCCCGCCACTCAAGGTCAATGCAACACACTTGTGAGTCTTACCTGCTGACTCAATTAAATAATGTACAGGTCCAGATCACCATCTAAAGGGAAGTGTATAGAGCAGACAATTAAATTTGTCCAGTACTATCAAAAGAACAGCTGTATGTACTGTACACCCATCAACCATAAGCCAGGCTGGCCTGGTTTTATTGTTTTTATCGTTGTTAGGCTGTTGGTACTGTCGTGTGTTTTAGTTTTTCTGTTGTTATCCATATGTCTTGTTTTAGATACAACATTGAATTTCCCCTTTGGGGATTAATAAAGTACTATATCTATCTATCTATCTATCTATCTATCTATCTATCTATCTATCTATCTATCTATCTATTAGCTCAACATCATTTATGTGTATCACAATTTTGTATAGTCAGTAGTAGGGATGAGACGGTATGGATTTTTGCATTACGGTACGGTAGTTTATTTACTTGTATTTTATTAAAAAAAAGCCTTGAACTTGGTATCTAGTGACATGGTACGGTTAACGGTATTTCACGGTACACGGCATTTCACCTCCCCAACGCATAAAAAAAACAAGTATTTTACTTTGAAGGAACTACAGTGCAACACATGATGGAAAATAAATAAGTTTATTAATAACAAGCTTATATTAAATTACAAAATTAGGCTAACTGTTGCAAGCAACTTGAAATGTGAAGTTTCAGCAGCACATTATTGTGTAATACCGTAAACATAATACCTTAAATACAGGGAATGTCACGGTTCTAATACCGTGGACATTTTATACCGCGGTTCACGGATTTACGGTATACTCATCCCTAGTCAGTAGTACTCAAATCTCTCACTGAGCTAATAATTAAAATAAAACAACAATAAAAACTCAAGAAATTACATTTTAGATTTGGAAATTTTCCTGGGAGAGTACCCTCAGACACACCTAATAATGCATTTGATTTGAGAAATACAGTGTTCAAGCTACAGGAGTAGTTTAATAATATCTATGACAGTCTCTAATGATAGTTTAATATGTTTGGCACATCCATTGGCTGGTTATGAGAAGCTACCCCCACCTTAAAGGTATGATATGTTATATGTGGATTATTTCCCCCATCTAGTGTCTAAAGATAAGAACTGCAACAACACAACGTATTGGTTGCCAGGTTCGTTACAACCTGCAGATCGGGTCAACGAGCAGACAATTTTCCTTCCTGACACACAACAGGTAACGTAACATTAGTTTTCTATCACCACTAGCAGTGTTTGCTAGCAAACGATTGCTAGCTAGCCAAGTTACATGCCAAAAAATGCCAGAGAATGCACTGTTTCAGTCATACTGTGATAAGATCTTCACTCCGAGAGGAACATAACGTTACACTAATCACTAATCCCAATCAAGTATTTCAGAGTGCGATGTAATAAGTTACGTTAGATGCTGTAGTGTGGAGATAACGTTAGGTCTGGCTATGCAGATTCCAAGAAAGATAACGTTAGCTAGCTAATTTAGCAAGCTAACTGGAGCTAATGATAGCTAGTTAGCTAGCTTACCGGTCTAGTAGAAAAGTAGCCATGACACCATGCGACTTTATCCCATGAAACTCCATAAACTCCGTCGCTCACACTTTACAATAAGGGTTACAAAAAACATTAGTTAACTGTTAACTAATGCTTACTTAGGGTTAGGTTAGGTTACTAATGTTAATTAACACCTTAGTTAAGGTTAGGGTTAGGGTTAGGTGAGTTAACCTTAATTAACATAAATAACATTAGTAAATGGTTAATAGAGACATTAGTTAACTGTTACTTTATGCTTAATAATGCATTAACTAATGCTTATTAATGTACCCTTATTGTAAAGTGTTACCACTCCATCCAACGAGCAAAGGCTGGCCCGATATTTATCAGTTTTGCCCCTTCTTCGGTCACTGAGCTTTTGAGATTCGTATCGCACGGTTCGCCGGGGCTCAGGTGGAGAAGCAGGACAACAAAACTCGGCCATTTTACCAAACGTTTAGCTGAAAAGAGTGAGCGGAAGTGGACGGAAAAGCTGCCGTTTTATAGTCGCACACGCTTGAATTCATGGAAGTATAACGTTAGCTGGCTAGTGCTAATCTCACAGTGGTGATGCTAGAATAGTACCTGGCAACGCAGCGTGCAGTACCAACACTGTAATACTATTGGCTGGTATGATATCAACAGAGTGTCATTGTCGGTCCGTCAAAATTTCATAATGTAATAATTTCAGACAAAATATAATTTTTTATGGAAAAGCAATACTTTTACTCTCCAGCCTTCGCAAAGCCCTATGGATGTATTATTTTAGAAAAAATGTTTATTTTAATCCACATATAACATATTATACCTTTAAAGGAGTAGTAAAGGAAAAATGCATGTCTAGCCCTGTTTTAAGGTTACTTATGATCATATACAATGGTTCAGATCAAAACGTTAGAGAAAGTTGATAATTGCTCTACCACCGTTTTGGTCATACAATGGATGTGGATGGGCATCTTGAAAAATCATTCAAAAACATTTTAAACTTGATTTCAAAGACAAGAAACTCACCTAGGTGTTAGTTGGCGTTCTGACATATAATTCGCCATAAAGTAAGATTGTAGTTCATCTGGAAAGGCTTTTTTAAATATTTAGCATAGAACTATTTAGTCGCAGCACATACGTGTGTAAACTTCCGCAAACTAGGTAACCTTGCAACATAAACAATAACAATAGCTACCATAAATAGTTCCACTTCCTGAATCCCCTCTGTGGATTGATCTACACATCTACAACGGTCGCTTCAATACAAGTCAATGGATTTCATAAAATGATCAATAAAACCCTACAGGATTCATACTTTGCGGCGAATTTGATGTCAGAACACCAACGGACACCAATTACACCCTTGGTGAGCTTCTTGTCTTTGAAATCGAGTTTAACATGTTTTTGAATGATTTTTCAAGATGCCCATCCACATCCATTGTATGACCAAAACGGTGGTAGAGCAATTATCAACTTTCTCGAAAATGCTAGCTTTGTCACGTTTTGATCTGAACCATTGTATATGATCATAAGTAACCTTAAAACAGGGCTAAACATGCATTTTCCCTTGACTATTCCTTTAACTACCTGAACATCACTTTTTGCTCCAATCATCCTCAGTACTGTATTTACAGTCTCTTTCCTCCACCTCTCTGCATAGGTGGTAATGACACAAACATACTGTCTCATTTCATGCAGACCTGCTGAGTAGGCCCTACCTACTTAGAGTATGATGTCCAGAGGCGTGGTTGTCTGCTTGTCTGTGGTCCAGTAGGTGTGTGTGCGTGTGTGTGTGCGCACAAAGATTGTCTTGTTTACTGTAAATTAGACTGTCATTTGATATTAAACATATTTAAAGCAATACAGTACATAGCGTTTTCTCTGGCTTTTTCAGAACTGCGCCCCCACAGGCTCTGCGAGTAAGTGCACTTTTGTACTGTTGGTAAGTTTATCAGATTGTCTTTTACTTTTTCTGGCTTCCTCCGTGATGTTTCGCTTCGGTTTTCTCACCTCCGCCATGATATCATTGAGCTAAAAAACGCATGATATCTATAGACGCCGGAATAGTTAGCTACTACTGTGTTGTTTAAGCACAACGTTGCGCATGCGCACTTCCACTGAATGCTGCATCCCGGGGGCGCAAGTTTTAAAAGGTAATAAATGTCAATGTATTATCTTTCTGAGTAGACTGTTTGGACGATTCAGCTTACTTTTAGTAAATCTAATTGGAGAATTAGCACCAGACATGTTTGTAAAGGTCCAAATACCGCGATGTATTGCTTTAAGCACATTAAACTAATCCTGTAGTTTGAACACTGAGACTAACTGGCTAACTATTAGAGTATGAATTAAAAAAGTGAAGCACAACCAATTTCCAAAGTACAGTACACTTTATTTACAAAGCCAATGCATTACATGGCTATCAGTTCATCCAGTGAAATCAATGGGTACGTTTCATTTTTTTCATCACAAAACTCTGTAGAGAGGGGAGAGAGAGAGAGAGAGGGAGAGAGAGAGAGAGAGAGAGAGAGAGAGAGAGAGAGAGAGAGAGAGAGAGAGAAAGAAAGAAAGAAAGTGTTAAAGAGAGAGTGGGAAAGAGAAAAAGGGAGAAAACATTAGTGGACCAGGGCTTTACTGTTAAATGTCATAATGACCAAAGTATGTGTATGCTTGAATGTTTTGAGAGACACTGACCTGCTGTTCCATTGTAGTGGAACTGTGCTGGCTGAGGAAACTGAAGGCATTCCGCTTGCTTCCGGAACTGTTTCAGGTCCAAGTCCGGCAATGTCCTTTGCCTTCCTGGAAAAATTAGAATGACAAATGATAGACAGTGACTTTCGGGACATCATTTTATTTACAATATATTAAGTATTTTTGAGTAGAGGTCTGTGGTATGATTCATAAAGTCTAACGAGGGTCACTGCTTCGCTTGTCAGTATTGCTTCCACTCTCACTTGGAACATATGAAACTGGGTTCGATCTTGGGTCCTCTGACCCACAAACACGTGACCACCTCCCAGTTTAAACAATTCAACTTGGATACACAAGCACACATGCATACATGCACACACACACACACACACACACACACACACACACACACACACACACACACTAGGATAGTACAGCCTACCAAAGAGATAGAGTGATCGGATTGGCGTAGCCACCATGGGGACAGTGCTGCTGATGTCCATGATGAGACAATGTGGGCAAGTCTGCACAAACTGACATCTGGAGGTCACATTCATTTCTGGGGAACCAGACACACAGTAACACTTAAGAGTGCTTCTGATGATCTAACATAAAACTATCATTGGAGACTTATTTGATATTAAACATATTTAAACACCTTCAACTACTCCTGTAGTTTGAACACTATTTCTCTCATCAGACATTTATTTTGGATCCTTTAGAATTATATAGTATCAAACATGATTAGTGCCGAGTGTGGACATAAGGACAGTATTTGACTTACGTGTGACGTGTAAGATGTTGTTGGAAAAGGTCATGTTGACCACAGAGTTGAGACATGTTTCTTTACTGTAATAATAAGGGGTAGGATAGTTAGCCTACTTGAAATTCACAGCCTTGATGTTCAAACCATTTCAAATGTGGTGTTTGGTGGATATGACACATAATTGTGACAGATAAGTTTGCCCCAAAATGTCACTTTCAAACTTCTGGAACTTTATCTTGACGGTCAGGCAGAACAAGAGCTACAAATGTACAGTAATGCAATCACTTACATCAAGTTCCCCTGTTTCATAGTAACCGTCTCTTGTGAGGTGAGCTGCATCTCAATCCAGGAGCTTCTTGTCCTCCTTAGTATGGACCCAAATAAATCATGATTGCAGAAACCTTCGATGAATATCCACTTCCCAAAGATCTGTGGAGGAATGCATGTCATTAATCAGTCGGTCAGTCATGGATGGTCATATACATTACGACTCTTCACAGTTGGTTACAAGTGAGAGAACATGCTCTAAAAAGAAAGATAGAGTCGGGACAATTCCCAAGGAACGATCATTACCTTGGGATGGTCCTCCGGGGCGAGGGGTTTGACCAGGTGAGCGCAGTCCTCGGGTGCTGGCGCCGCCACACTCAGGGACAGCAGAGCCAGGAGAGTTGAGACAGTGTAGCAGAAACACATGGTGAAGAGGATCCCGACAAGTGATGCCTTTACCACAGAAGGCAGAGTCTTGGTTGTACAAGGCTTGACACCGCTCCGTTTATAAGCGCAGGTGTTTGTTAAATGTTTTTCCCCAAGTTGTGCAACATCCACCCCTGAAATCATTAAATTAGGGCCAGGGTGAATTTCAAAATTGTACCAATGATTTCAAAAGTACACTATAGCACTATTGATTATGTGCAGTAGCCTACAGTTTGTTTCATTTGATTAAGACTTCCGTCTCCATGAGGGGATGACAGAGGTTAAGGCAGATTCAAGGGACTCGGTTAAAAGTGTGTGATATCCAGAGACTTGACTTTAACTGCATGACCTGTATATTACATTACATGCAGTGAGTGCACTCTGAGCTACTGTAAACCGAACCAAACAGACATTGTGTTACGCCACCAGATTTGGGTGCATTAGATATGCCGGTGCGGCGCATTGTGACAGAACAGGCAGACCGGAGCAATATTATGTTAAAATTAGCCAAAGGGTACATTTTCTCAGCTTGGAATTTTCAACTCAGCACGTCATCGGGTCCAGAGCAATACTCGTGCTGTCGCATATCAACTTCATAGAGTGGTGGTTGTGGGGATATTCGGGTTACAGGGGTATAGACACACACGCACTATTCATTTCATTTCAAACCTTTATTTAAACTCGTAGGACAATTGAGGTTTCCCTCATTTCCAATGCCGACAAGCTCACAAGCAAACACAAACAAGAACAAAACATAAGCAATTTACAACAATAATACAATTAAGATCTAAAACAGTGACAAGTTGATGAACAAATGTCCATGGCATGACATTCCTGTCATTACAGTCAAGATGATCTCTTACATTCCTGTCATTATAGTCAAGATTATCTTACATTGTTGTGGTCGCCACTTCATCTCCAGTGTTTTGATTTTGCTTTGGTTTGGATTGTAACATTACTTCCTTACCAACTTGTAGTTATATGTTCACAAAACATGTGACAGAAACCATTACCCTTTAGGACTTCTAGCCCCACTATAAGTAATTTCCACCCCACTCCTACATGTTCCTTGGTTTAGAAGCTATCTTAATGCTAAAATGCTTAATGCTAAGTTTACTCTTAATTTGGCTGTTGAAAAGTAGCTTTTAGGCTTGGATATTTTGTGAATACGGACCCTGGAGTTGTTCCATAAGGGCAGGTGTTTGCTTTGTTACTGTACACTCCAAGTTGTGCAACTCTGGATTTCCAAAGATTGCCAGCCCACTGGGAATACTCCTGCACTTTCCTGGTGGCCACCCCTGCAGTTGACCTCCAGGCGGAATTTCCAAAGTGCTTGTGTTTTAAAATACACTTATTTGACCTCTGCTGTTGATTATTAACAGTTTGATTGATTTGATTCCAAATCTCTTGTTTGGCCACTGTTTAACGTTAGAGGTTGTGGATGGAAGAGAGAGGCGGTGAGGCCTGTAGACTCAGAATCAGAGCCATGGATCAGAGTCAATGATGGATCAACTCTATACAGCTCATCCAGAATCCTCAGCTCGCCCCCTTTCCCTGGACCATCCTGCGCCCTTTCATCTTTAACTCAGGATCTGTCCTCCATACATGCCTACGCAACCACAAATACACTCTCTCTCTCTCACACACACACATACACAATTATTTACACACTTTAATAGAGTTAATGCGATACTGAGATATTGTTCTGTACATCAGTTTTTCTATGTATGAGTACAGACTGACCCATCCAGTCTACCAGTATGACTGGGCTCCAGGACAAGCAGGCCAGCACACACTTCATTGTCTATCTTAGGATTTATGGAGTGGTGGGCCAACTCTCTCCCCGAGTCAGGAGACCCAAGGAGGAGGCACCTTCCCCTTGTAACTGAATGATTATTGTTCCTTCCCCTTTGTCTAAGGTACAGGAGAGATGTCATCCTTCTCTGTGTTCCATACCTAAGAGAGGCCATCATTCTCTGAGTTTCACAAGGAGTTAGTCAGGAGACAGCACAGTATCTTATGAATTGGTAGATTCTTGTGGTGCCAAAGAGCCTTGGGTGGAGGCAGGCTCACAATTTTGCCACAAGGCATTTAATGAATAACAATCTCCAACACACTATACTGAAATAGAAGGAGCGCAGCCTTTAAATATATAGGCTACCGTTGGGAAAGTCCGCCGATAACAATATCCCACCACAACAGTTCCTGGGGAATTCCGTCCCCTTAAGTGTCAACTACAAGATTATATATTCTTTCTTACTGACATCATCATTAAGTCTGCCTATATAGATCTCTCCCTATATAGATCCTTGAGGGACATGGTTTCTTTCTATTTGTCTTTGCTACTTGCTGAGAATTCATGTACCCACTACCCTCTGTATTAAAGTTGATGTTTGACTCATCATGTACCCAGTACCCTCTGTATTAAAGTTGATGTTTGACTCATCATGTACCCAGTACCCTCTGTATTAAAGTTGATGTTTGACTCATCTTCATCATGTACCTCTGTATTAAAGTTGGTGTTTGACTAATCCTCATGTACCCAGTACCCTCTATATTCAGGTTGGTGTTTGACTCATCTTGGCCTCAGGCCTAATCATTTTAGTAAGTGTTACTGTGTTGCAGTCAACTATCTTCTGTTTTTGATCTTCAGGCCCAAACATTTTAGGTAACACTTTACAATAATGGTACATTCATATGCATTAGTTAGTTAATGCATTATTAAGCATTAAGTAACAGTTAACTAATGTCTCTATTAGCCATTTACTAATGTTATTTATGTTAACTAAGGTTAACTCACCTAACCCTAACCCTAACCTTAACTAAGGTATTAATGAACATTAGTAACCTAACCTAACCCTAAATAAGCATTAGTTAACAGTTAACTAATGTTTTTTGTGAACCTTATTGTAAAGTGTGACCACATTTTTGAACAGGCTCACAGTGTTTTAATAATGACACTGTTTCTATCTCTTAGATTGTTTATTGTACAACAACAATATTGTCATACATTCTGCATATTCTGCATCAGTCTGACGGAGTTAGTTCTGGCTGTACAACCAGGTGTTCTGGGCAGTTCAACTAACGGAAAACTTTCATCATGCCTGGAAGGGGAGAGTAAGTCACAAAAGGGAATATCAGAGACTTGTTAGTACCGATGAAGACCGATGAGCTAGGTTCACATCCGCCTACATGAACAAGGTCTTGGTAACAGATGACCACATCTGTGTGGATCTCTCTGGGACCAGTGATAGGAGGATACTGTTGTAGAGAAATGTGGCCCAACATTGCACCATCAGCATGGCCTGGTGAGGGAATCCAAGGGGACTGTTTTAGAGGATTGGGGCGTGGCCCAACATCACACGCTAAGCAGAGGGAGGAAAGTCAAAAGGAGGACAAGACTGAAGGGAGTCACACTGCCCTCTACTGCTCCATTCAGGCAAGTGCAGGGCCAGTGCTGTAGTCCCTCTCTGTCTCCGAGTTGATTCAGGCCTCGGTCCCTCCTCTGTCCTCCTTTCTCCTCCCTCCCTCTCTCCTCCCTCCCTCTCTCATGGAGCTCCTGTCGTCCAGTAGTGGGAGAGAAAGAGAGTGAGAGGTCGTCCATGGCGGGAGCTGAGGGGTGAGGGCAATCCAGCCAATCCGTGGCCAGGGATCGAGGATATCCCTCTTCTGGGGCGGAACCTGGGTAGAGGAACTTCCAATAGGAATGTCCTTTGAAGAGGTAGATGGAGCCTGGTAATAGGATGGGGACAGGTTTTGGTTTAGTGTATAGTTCTGTGGACATGTGAAGTGGTCACACAGATAAAGACAGATGAATCCAGATGTTTGGGCTCTAGAGTTATGCATTCTTCACGTCTCTCACCATCTCTCTCCGTGGTGATACCGTTCACTCCGTCTCGGATGAGCTTGGTCCAGGTGGGACCATCGTCCTCCTCTCCTCTTAGCCCCTCCTCCGTGATCTCCCCCCACACCGGCCCCTCGTCTGGGTCCCAGACCAGACCCTGCGCCCCCCTTCCATCCTCCTCCTCTGCCCCGGGTCCAGATCCATGCCCAGACGACGTCTCAGCTCCAGCCAAAGCCGCAACCCCGGGGGGAGCCCCAGTCCCCCCCTGCCTGAGCTCAGAGAGGGGCTGTGGGTAGCCCTGCTGGAGTGAGAGGTCCCTGAACAGCCAAAATTGGGAGCCTGGGAAAAAAAAACACACAGATATAAAATGGTTTGTGCACATCTACCATTTTGCCAAACGGGGTCGGGGTTACATACCAGTGATGAAGATGATGGCGTGGTCTGTGTGTCTCTCCAGCACGGCCTGCAACGGAGGCAGGTCAGGGGGCAGACCCCCCCACAACCTCCTCACCGAAGCCCCTCGGCCAGACACCAGCCCCCCAGCACTGACCCTCCACATACTCAACCCTGGAGGTGGGGAGAGACAGACAGACAGACAGACAGAGGGGGGGTGGTGTATGTGTGTGTGTGGGGGGGGGGGGGGTAGAGAGATCATCAAGCTGCAACCATCACCCTTCTTCAGAAGCTAGATTGATCCCCCCTGTAGGACGAGAATAAGAACCGTCGCTCTCACCTTTAAAGAAGAAGGTCTCTCCCCTTATCTTCGCCACCGCATCAAAGCTGGTGTTACACCGGTCTATGGAGGGGCTGGGAGACACAACAGCATTCCTCCGTTCATTTGATGCCAAACAATACAGATGGCCTGACTGTCCACTCACCTACTCTACTTTTAGTTCCCAGGAAGTTGACCTCAACTAAGACAGACACCCCCACATCAGTAGCACCTTTGTCTGTGTCTGTGTCCGTGCCCATGATGTCGTAGTTGAGGTTCAGGGGCCAGACGAGGAGCATCTGTGGCCAACAGCTGACTTCTCCTGCCTGTACACACACACACACACGCACACACACAAACACACACACACATAATGGTCAACAGACAGAGCTCACAGTGCTTCGACACACTCACATTAACTCTTTTTATCTAACACACACACACACACACACACTTACATTAACTCTCTTTATCTAACACACATACACACACTTACATTAACTCTCTTTATCTAACACACACACACACACACACACACCGTAGAGCTTGGTGATGTGCTCCTGGTCCTGGGGGCCGAGACGGTAGTGGAGGGGGTCTCCGGCCGGCCCCTGGTAGTACGGCCGCATCACTGAGCGCCGTGCCGACGAGTGCGACAGGCCCAGGGCGTGGCCAAACTCATGCACCAGCACCGTGAACAGGTCTGTCCCCTCAGAGGCTGGTGAGAGGGGGGGTTTAGGGGGGGGGGTGGCACTCAGTGTCAACATTGATGACAGTCTGCTGTAGAGCTTTACTCAGTCAGCCCACTCCTCTTACCGTCAGATATACTTCATACAATGTTATGTTCAGACAAGAAATGTGCACTGTGAGAAGACATAACACGATAACAAAACTGATAGTTTCCTATTTCATATGCTTAATTGTGTGTTTAATTTAGCTCCCTTGCCAAGTGAGCAGCGTTCAATTAAACACCTCTAATGTTTCCGACTGGAGTCGGCAGCTGGCGCTCACCTGGCTGACGAAATGCCCACTCCTCCGCTGCGTCGAGGTGGACTCCGCCCGCTCGGGCCGGGTCCGAGGGGAAGAAGGCATGTCCGACGGCGCCCCCCGCGCCGTCGAAGGGATAGCCGTCTCCATGGAAACCGTTGTGGAAATCCACCTGCAGATCAGCCATCTCCGGACCTGCCACCTGCCGATCAGGGAACAAGAGGTGACATCACAGAGAGAGAGAGAGAGGGAGAGAGGTGTTGGGTAAAATAATTGACTATGTCTTAGGTCAATTTTCAAAATAAATCTAAGTTCAAAATAGTTCTAAGTTCAGAATAGTTCAAAGTTCAAAATAAATTCTGAGTCCAAAATGAAAACAAGTTGAGGCACGCAGAAGTCCAATGCGATGACTTTATTGCTTTTTCAGAAACAAAATAGCAGTAAAGCCGGTGCTTCCCGGGAAAGAGACACACCCTTGTCTTTGTGTTACCCCTTAAATAGTCTGCCACCATCCCTCCTCTTTCTTGACCACATCCCACTTTCCAAACCTCATCCCTACTTTGGCACAAATCCAATGGTGTCTAATATGCCGACTCAGCACCAACCTATGCCCAAATATGTCCCCTTAGTACGCCATTATTTCCGGCAAAGGGGGGGAAATAGGGAGAAAGTTGGGAACCCTATCGGTACATAGGCAATCGTAGACTGTTTTTGTAGACCAGACTGTAGTGCCAGCATTAATTAATTCAATATTTTGACAGATCGGGGGGAAAGAGGAGAAAATTGGGAATTTAACAGGAAGAAATATCTAAGCGGTCAGGGAGAGCGTACACTATACCAGCCGCCATAAAACTGCTAGCCTCAGCAGCCTTAATCTGCTGACCTAAGTAGGAGAACTCAACTTTCAACAGATCAGTTCCCTATGGCTACATCTAGTGGTCGTATCTGATATTGCTGTTGAGCAGTTTATTATTGGTTCCATCTGGTACTACTCTTGAGCAGATATCTGTTACAGCATTTAATGTTGTGGCTGTCTAAAACAATTTATACCATAGGATGATTATGATTACAATATTATGTGATATGATAAGATGATTAAATGCGGGGGAGCTAAAATCAAACTAAATCACAACAGAGGGAGAGAGGGAGAGAGGGAGTGAGAGACAGGCACATATATATATATATATAGAGAGAGAGAGAGAGAGAAAGAGAGAGATCAAAGACAGCGACAGACCTCATGGAACTCCAGTGGCGTTGGCTCCGCCCATACCCTCAGAGCGTAGAACACCAGGGAGCGAATTGTTTCACGGGAAAGAGAGGAGGAGGCGGGATATGAGCGCAGCCTGTAGGGGGAAGGAGAGAGATGCTAGGTCACAGGGTGCACACAACAAGAAGTGACCGAGGGCAGGGAATTTAGCTCATTGAAATGGAACAGTCCTTCCAACCTTTCCTCTCTTTAAAATATCCTCATTGCTCTTCATAGAGTGGTAAGTGGTAAGGGATACTGTAAGTTAGCATTGCCACCATTTGGTTCTGAGTTCTAAATCTCAATGGGAAAAATGAATGGGGCTTGTGAAAAATGCACAAAATAAGGTATGTGTTTAACAGAGACTCCCAGAATAGTACAGTTTGTTCTAAAAGTTAAAATACATCATTGAAGATGTGTTTTGTGAATTTTGAAGCCTTTAGTTGGTTCTGAGGCTGATGTTGCTAGTGCTATGCTAACCATTTTTGAAACTGGACTACATAAGTCGAGTGTCTGTCTGACGTCCGCCATTCTTACTGGCATAGCTATATAAACACATGTGAAATTCGCATCTGTTGTAGCCCCCCGAGGCTCCTGCGGTCGATCGACACGGTCACGGCTCTTCTCTGTCCTGGCCCCGCAGTGGTGGAATGAGCTGCCCACTGACGTCAGGACAGCAGAGTCGCTGCCCATCTTTCGTCGCAGGCTCAAAACTCATCTCTTCAAGAAGTACTACAACAATCCTCCCACCTAAGCACTTATTATATTATATTGCACTGTACTTTAGATTGTGATTCTTGCACTTTGCCTTCAGCACTAGATTATGCTCTTAGTCACTTGTTTTAGAAAGAAGATGCACTTGTGAGTTCTGGCAAGTAGTAGTACATTGGCTCTTCCTACGTTAAATGCAATTATTGTTAGTCGCTTTGGATAAAAGCGTCTGCTAAATGACTGTAATGTAATGTAATGTAATGTAAATCTGTCCATGGGGAAAAAGAATCAGCAGATGATATCTTAGACATAAGATTGAGCTAGCTAAGGCAGTTTTGTGTTTGTATGTGTGGCATTTATTCATTTTGGGTAATCTCACGTCCTCTAGTGCTAGCTCAGGTTATGAAAAACATTGCGGCCATTTGATTGCTGTATCATCAAGATAATCTGATCTGTAACTCAAAACAGTACAGCCTATTTGCGTGCAAATTAATGTAACATTTGTGCTCTTATTACAAGTGTCCATCCCAAAGCTCAAATCAAAACTTGGGCTGCAAGCAGCAGTGAGCGGGCCCTCGCACCCCACGCGTGTCGGAGTACGGCACCGTTAAAGGGTGTGCTATTTCGGTGTCCAGTACTGAGAGAAACTTCCTGTCACCAGTAGGTGGCGCTCTAAGCATGACTCAATACCGACACATAGATGTGTTCAGGACGGTACCTTGATGAAGTGTGAGAAATGTTGTGTAAATCAGACAATGTATGTAGGAGTTATGATGACTTCCTGCTTGACCTGTAGGCGGCGCTATAAGTATAAGTACTTAGGGTATGGCTCCAAGAGACTTTTTGTGTGTGTGGATAAATTAGCTATGTCTATCAACTTTTGTTTGCCTACGAAAAACTGGAAGGTGGGGCTTGCCATTTTAAACTTTCCAGGGGGTGCTCTGGAGCCGTTTTGCCACACCCATTTCCGGCACTGGGACTGACGTATCTGCCAAGTTTCAAGCGTTTTCATGGATGTTTAGGCCGCCAAAAAGGCATTTGTGGTTTCACCAGTAGGTGGCGCTATAAGTTTGACTCAATACCGATGCATAGATGTGTTCAGGATGCGACCTTCATGAAGCGTGAGCAATTAGGTGCAAATCGGATAATGTATGTAGGAGTTATGAGGACTTCCTGTTTTATGGCGAAATGTCAGAATTTGGCGGGGCGCCACGGCAAGGGTGTTTGGTGAAAACTAATTTTTTTTTGGATAACTTTTTATCACAAAGATCTTAAGATGAAGCTGACCGAATATAAAGTTGATCGGATTAAATCTGTAGGAGGAGTTTGTTAAAGTACGAGGCATGGAAATGGTAAAAACAAGGAAAAAATGGCACATTAAAAGCAAAATGGCTGACTTCCTGTTGGATGTTGGGTATAGCTCCAAGAGACATTGTAGTGTGTCTCGATGAACTAAATATGCCCACTGAATTCTATTCGCCTACATCAAACTGAAAGGTGGCGCTCGCCATTTTAAATTTTTCAGGGGGCGCTGGAGCCGTTTTGCCACGCCCATTTCCGTCACCCATGAAATATCAAATTTTTCACCGTGACTGATGTATCTTCAAAGTTTCATGCGTTTCCATCGATGTTTAGGCCGCCAAAAAGGCATTTGTTTGGGGAGAAGAAGAAGAAGAAGGTAGGAGAAGGAAAATAATAATCCTTACAATTTCAATAGGGCCTCGCACCGCACCGCCAGTGCTCGGGCCCTAACTATGCCCCTGAAATGAACAGAGTTTTCTGGTATGCGCCTGATAAAACGACACACATACAGTACAGTGTCACGTCGCTGACACAATTCTCCCACACAATTAAACAGCAGAAAAGTAAAACATGATGCATGTGTACAGGACGCTTTCCAAGGACGCATTTCCTCCTTGAACCAAAGGAAGCACGTCACTTGGAAGTGAATACACCCCCAGGACAGACGTGGAAGGGAGGGATAAGATGATGACAACAGGGCTGAAGATACAGGTACCCTGGGAAGGAGGAGTGATGATGACGATGATGAAGAGTGGATGAGTGAGTGGTAATAAAACAAACCTCCAGTTGATGTTCCTGCGTTTCCAAGCGGAGACCTCCCTCTTCCTCCTCAGGCTCAGCTGGAGCTGATTGGCGGGAGGTCTGGATGTCTCCTCCCCCTCATCAGGCAGAGAACAGCGGGGCGAACGTATCAGAGCCAGAGTCTCCTCATCTGAGAGAGTGACATGAAGAGAGAAGAAAGAGAGAAAGAGTCGGACATCATGAGACGAGAGAGAACTAGTGGGACTAGACTGAGAGAGAAAAGCTCCCCTTTCCTCACCTACAACCCCTGTGTCTTTCAGGCCTGCAAATCTCTGCATGGCTTTGACAGCATGAGTGACAGCTGTCCAGGCCTGTAACTGTCCAGTGGAGGGGTCAGGGGGCGGGAGGTAGCCATATCTCGTCAGCCAATCCTGGGAGAGGACAGAGAGGCACGCATTAAAAAGTATCACAGAGTGGATAATGTTCATTTAAGTGCAGATTAAATAAATCTTCAAAGTGACTCAAAGTGTCTAATTTAATAGACCCAACTTGTGTGCGAGGACAGAGGGCAGAATTTGGATTAAGTACTGGAAATACTGCGGGGGGGGGGGGGGGGGTTATGCGTAGTCTCAACAATAGCCCATCTATAATTTCTATAAACACCTCAAACTTTTAGGTGCTTATAGAAAATTAGGCTAAATAGTGATACGATGTTGATGTGATATTGTCTTCTATGCAAAATGTCAGTATTTAAGTCCAATTGTTGTGTAGTGCATGTACGACGGGCTATTTCCAAATTTCCTCACCACTAGTTCAGTGCCCTCGTCCTCTGTTGGGGTCACCGGGGCAGAGGAGGTCGATGGCGTTGCAGCCGTTGAGGTTACCGCATTTTGGGCACCAGCTTCAGAAAGCGTTTGCGTGTGCACGCACATCAACAGAAAGCTCCAAACCGCAGTCTTCATTACGCACAGATGCTTGTTTGTTTGTTATATTCCATCAAACCTTCAGAATAAAAGCGCTACTCCAATCGACTCGCTCGATAGACACAGCGGGGCCGCGGTCCCCAGTCTTCAGGACTTAGCGAGGTCATCCCTCCGAGGTAGTTTGGCCGAGGATCGGAGACGAGCGAAGCAGAAGCAGCACGAGCTGGGCCTCCCGGAAAGGTATTTTTGGCGTGGCTGGTGAGATGTTCCGGAGTCACAGGGGAGTCAGGCCTCCCACCGGTAGTTTCTTTCCTGTGCCTTGGCCAAAGAAAACATTCCTGTAATGTCTGGCATTACCATAACTATTTCCAAACACGATTTTGTAGGCTATTGTATGCTATTTAGGGGGGCTTCCAATCCACATCACATGGGACTAGCAACATCATGCACAGATGGTGGTATCACTGTAATATTTAAAACATGTGGTTATGTTATCCTTGTTCTTCCTATGGAAGCGGTAGTAGAATGCTGGGGAAAATGGGATTGACATCATGTAATGTTCAGACGGTCAGTTTCCCAGCCTGTCCCGGAATTCCAATGTCAGTAAATAGTAACACTGACAGGAATGTCAATGAAGGAAGACCGGGAAGACAGTAAAACAGGCATACACAGGCAGATGACTATCCAATCAGGAGATGGAAGGAGATTAGCATAAAATAGAAGAAGGGATGTAGATGGGTATTGGTTATGTGGCTTTAATTTTAGAGAGGGACAGTGTTGGGGGGGGGTTAATTAAATGAGCCTTTTATTTAAAGAATGGAGGCAAAGAGGGAGGGATGGAGGGATGGACCGAGGTGGACGGTTGTGAAGTAATGGGATTAAAGTGGAAGAGGGTTCAGTTCTTTCCTCAAGGGACAGATAGTGTGAGAACGATGCCTGTTGTAAGAATGAGGGGAAAGAAAGAAGGATGAGCTTGAAAGAAAAAGACAAGGGGATTCAAGAGAGTGTGAGGTTGAATGGATGGGGGGTACAGTGTGTGTGTGTGTGTGTGTGTGTGTGTGTGTGTGTGTGTGTGTGTGTGTGTGTGAGAGAGATAGAGAGAGAGAGAGAGAGAGAGAGAGAGGGCAGGGGGGGTTAAGAGAGAGAGAGGAAGTGAGGGGTGGCATGTGTGGTCTAGTAATGAAAGTGCTTGGGTCAGGGGTGTTAATGAATTGATTTTTTAATTATGGTGGGTTGTACACACACACACACACACACACAGTTCTACGGCCATCTGGTTGAGCACTGACAGATCCCCAACAACACTCACGCTCACTATGGCTTACACACCCGCTGCCAATCACACAACGCTAGCCTCAAAGAGTACCCTCAAAAAATACACACACACAAAGCATTACGGCTGCTTATACCCTATAGGCAACACAACAATGTGCAACACTCATACAACACTCACAGAACACACTGAACAAACAAAAAATCAGCTATAGGGGATCTCATCCCCATCTATGTTGCAAAGATAAAACAACAAAGATGAACCATGTGTGGCTCTATACTTACCTTGCTCTTTCTCTCTGGCTTCTCGCTCCCTCTGTCCCTCTCTCTGTCCCTCTCTCTCTCTCACAATATGAACAGATGTGTCCTCTCCTCTCCTCCCTCCCTCTGACACACTCAGTCACTCACTCCCTCCCCCATTCCTCCCTCAAACCCCCTCTCCCTCTCGCTCCCTCCCAAGCCCTTACAATAGCCTCCTCCGTAACCCCCAATGCTGGCACCACCACAAATCTGTGTGTGTGTGTGTGTGTGTGTGTTGGGGTTAGAAGATATCAATGCAGAAAAATACTTTTTCCCTCTTTCTTGCTCACACACCACACATGCTTTCCCATTATTTTGCTTTCGTTCCCCCCAAAAAACATCCATATTTTATAAGGAAACATACATTATCCCAAATAATCCCTGCGTTTAAAATGTAGTGTGCGAGTGTGTGCGCGCAAACGTGCATTTGCCTGTGTGCGAGTGGCTGGGCTAGTAACATTTTGATGCAATCCTCTTAACGGCAGGATTAAATAAATGCAAGATGAAGATTTGACCAGATCACTGTCTCTCCTTGTTTTCCTCTCTCCATCTCTGTTCGTTGTTTATCCTATGTACCAAATGTTGCAGGGATAAAGTCCTAGCCAGCCCACTGACTCCATCACATATAATGTAGGCTTCAAGATTTTAAAGGTACTGTATTCCCATGCACAGTAATATGCAGTGAAATGAAAAGGTGTTCCCAGTCACTGTGCTAAAATATCAAGAGAGACACAATAAAGACAGCAGATCAGAGATAATAGGAAGATAGAAGTAGATAAAATAAAAGAAGTAGATAAAATACTAAAATTACTAGTAAGAAACTAAACAACAGTATACAATCTTAACCATGTACCAAGTCAGAGTTCAGATCAGAATCAGCAGCCAGTATGTGCAATATTCCAAGTGTTCTAGTGTGTGTGTGTGTGTGTGTGTGTGTGTGTGTGTGTCTGTGTGTGTACTGTAGTAGGCCTTCAACAAACCCCTTGCAGAGGATAAAGAACATTAAATGGGCTGAAAGAGACAGAAAAATAAAGACAGCTGAGTGAGCGTCTATCCGCAGATACAGTAGAGAGGAAGAGACTATATTTCCAGATGCATCATTTCTCTGTACACTTCTCTCTCTAAGGGAAAGGTCTGATTGAAAAAGCATGTGTAGGCCTGACTTTTTTTTTTTTACAGAGGTACATGATCCTCCTTACAGTATGTGAACGCAACATTCCCTCAGGGCCCTTTCCAGTAAAGACACAAGATGAAATACCAACTAGTAACACCACTACGCTCCGCACACTTTGAACACATGAGCATGCACAAGCCCACACACACTCTGTGCTCTCTCTTTGCTCTTTACCAAGATGGTGCTGCAGAAGCCAGCTATGGTGCTTTGGTGCGCCCTGTCCTGTGTTGTTTTTTAATGGAGTCAGATCCTAATGAGAAGGACCCGGGACGCCTCGCTAATCAACTCAACTAGACACACCTCCGTGCTTCTGTATGAGGTTGTTTCCTGGTTATTATCTACAGTATATGAAGCCGCCTAACCTACCTGTTCTCTCGCATTCCTCTGCTTTCGTATCCCACCAACTCTGCTTTCGAACTCCTCTATCTGCTATCCAGGTACCATGCAGGGGTCTGCTGAGCCTTTCAAAGCCCGGCAGATGACCCAAAGGACTCATCTACCACACCCAGAGTGGTAGATGCCTGGATACACAACCTCAGCTCATTCATTCATCCGTTCTGTCGTTCATTCATTTATCATGAAAATTCTATCATTCTGTTCATTGACATTGGTTTATTCCGTTCATCACAGTAAACTTCCTTAAATGTTTTCAGTTGTTGGTGTTGTCTTTTGAACTTGTAAAGTTTAATTTAGTGTTTTGCGACCACTCCATATTGTGTAGTGTTTTGCACTGTCTCGTCCATGTTATGCTCCATTGACCAAAACAAATTCCTAGTATGTTGTAAAACTACATGGCAATAAACAAATTCCGATTTTGACATACACATAAACAAGAACAGGGACACACATACACACACTAAGCCTCAAACATTCATTGGAACTTCACTAACTGACGCTTTGGTCTTCATTTACTCCAATTGACTAAGTTGAAATGCTTTGAATCTAAAGAAAGCTTTTTGCCAGAGTAGGTGGGGAGAAATAGTTCTGTTGCCTTGGCGATAAGACGAACCCACAATAATGCAGCAGTTGGATGGGGTCAAAGGTGACATACTGAAGGGGGAGATGGGAAACGGAGGCTGTGGTTGTTTTTTTTGGTGGATGTGTGTGAATAGAGTTGTGTGTCTGGGAATCTCCCAAATGCCCCAATTGTGGGTCCGGACTTTTTGTCGTCCCTAGCAACCGAGACACTTTTTTGTGCACTCTGCGCTGCATGGAGTCTTTGTTGATGGCTCCGAATGTGGCCATACCTCCTTAACAGACGTCTCTGTCCAGAGCTGCACTTCTGAGGAAGTTCATACCATTATTCTAATTTCATCACACATGCAACCCATGTTGTTGCATATTTGCTACTGCCGGTTGCTATAGTTGCTCTGGTCTGTCTGTCTGAAAACTGGCATGACCCTGTCGATTAACAATAAGGCTACTCAGATCTGACAGACTACAAAGCCGTCCATGAGCGTCATCTGAAAGGGAGCAGGGATCCGTGTACGTACACTATGGTGCAGGTCGTGCTGCTAGCTGGGTGATTTAGGTCAGTCACAATAGGCCCTTTGTTGCTTGGATGGTTCCTTTGCGAACCACATGTCACACAGAGCAGAGACCTGTGATGCTGCACAGAGGTCCACTGGAGTTGCAGATAATGAATAAGTTCCCTGCTGTCTGTGTGTGTGCGCGTGTGTGTGCGCGTGTGCATGTGTGTGTGTGTGTGCGTGTACAGTATGTGGGTGGGTGGCTGGCTGGATGGATGGTCATGCTGTTTGCACCATAGTTCAAAAACAAATAACCCTAAAATAAACATCAAACAGACAGCTTATCAGTCTTATCTGGCATTAAAGAGATGTACAGCCAAATATCATCAGTGAAGCAGTGATTAGAGACGTCTTTAAATTAGCTAATTATCAGTCCTAGGGGAACATAAGCGAACAATATAGGACCCAAAACAGAGCCCTGGGGCAAACCACAGGACAGGGCAGCAGTTTCAGACATACTGTACACTCAAGCCGGAAAGTCAGCACACCCCTTTCACCTTCTCCACGTTTTATTATGTTATACAGACTTATTCTATAATAGTTCGTTTTTGCCTCAAACATCTACACACAGCCAACAATGACAACGTGAAAACAGATTACAACAACAGATTGAAAATATGCAAGTTTATTTTACTGACAAAAATAGCTTATTTAGGGGTTACATATCTGTACACATCCTTAGCCTAATACTTGGTTGATAAACCTTTGGCAGCGATTACTGCTTCAAGGTGTCTTGGGAAAGTAGCTACAAGCTTGGCACACTTGTTTCTGGACATTTTTGCCCATTCCTCTTGGCATATCCTTGCAAGCTCAGTCAGGTTGAATGGGGAGCACCGGTACACAGCCATTTTCAGCTTTTTCCACAGATGTTCAATTGGATTCAGGTCTGGGCTCTGGCTGGGCCACTCGAGGACATTCACTGACTTTTTCCGAAGCCACTCCTATGTTCTCTTGGCTGTGTGCTTTGGGTCGTTGTCATGTTGAAAGATAAACCTTCGCCCCAGTCTGAGGGCCAGAGCACTCTGGAGCAGGTTCGGGTGTACTTAGCTGCATTCATCTTTCCGTCTATCAGGACAAGTTGCCCTGTTCCCGTTGCTGAACAACATCCCCACATCATGATGCTGCCACCACCATGCTTCACTGTAGGGATGGTATTAGCCCAGTGATGAGCGGTGCCTGGTTTCCTCCAGACGTGATGCTTGGTATTCAGGCCGAAAAGTTCAATTTGGTTTCATCATACCAGAGAATCTTGATTCTCATGGTTTGAATTTCCTCTAGGTGCCAGGTGCCTCTAGTTTTGGCAAACTCCAAGCGGGCTGTCACATGCCTTTTACTAAGGAGTAGCTTCCGTCTGGCCACTCTACCATAAAGGCTAAGTGTTACGGTTACACCACTTAGACATTTTTCCATTTTTACTCAATAATTCTCTCGAAATGAATTAAAACCACAACTTTTTAGGGCAGGTTGTCAGAAAGGAATGTATGCAAGTAATCTTTAAGTTTATTTTAAATGTTTAACCTAAAAAATTTAAACTTAACCAAAGGGACACAAAAAAACAAGTGTCACGTCTTTGACCCATATATATATATATATATATAGGCTACCTATATACAGTATATATATAACTATGTCATAAATCAACTCATCAGCCCTTGTAGAATAGCAACAAGAAAATCTGCAATAATATTGCATACTGAGGTGTGGCACCACCCTTTTGTAATGTGGGGAAATGTATTCACTGTGACAGCCCTAGCCCTGCGCTGTCGCTGGGGTAAAAAAAAACAGCTTCTTCCCGTTTCGATTAATTTTATATCTTTAACATATTTGATTATAGCATTTTGTGCACAAATATTTGTGTGCAATAGTGATTTATCAGAGAATATTCCTGTACATATTTTTATAATTAAATGGTAGATATGGAGAGTGTGACCACAAGTAAAAGGAGTGGAGATGCCGGGGATTGAACCCGGGGCCTCATACATGCAAAGCATGCGCTCTACCACTGAGCTACATCCCCTACTTCCTTATTTTGCAAATAGGTAGCTACATAAAAGTAAGCAAGTCAGCATACTACTAGGAACTTCCAAAACAAGTTTGCACGAGAAGCTGTTTATTGTTATACATGCTTTTATTCTGTTCCAGTAAATGTGACTATTATACTGTAGCTGGATATTGTACATTGCAACAATGTTTCACAACAGTCTAGAGAGGATTCACATTACATTAGCGGCACTTCTCTGGCTCGTTTTATACTTTACCTCGCTGGCTAAAATTAGAATATAAAATTTAAGTAATCCTTGGGGGGGATTTGTGCATTACAGCAGCAAAAAGGACATAGGTACAGAAGAGATCCAAGAATCAAATATAGAACTACATAATAAATACTGCACACAAAACATCAATTTCCAACAATATAACAATACAATTAAAAAAAATTTAAACTAGCCAATGTGAAGTGACAAGTGACATCTGGACGGGTGGAGGGGGGTCCGAGTCTGAGAATGAAAGAGGATGGGGGAGGGGAGGGCTTGGGGCTCAGGCACTGTTGTAGAGTCTGGTGGCTGCTGGAACAAAGGAACGCCTGAACCTGTGGAAGCTCTAGAGAAGCAAAAAAATGCTACCTATGCTGCATAAAATGTGTCTGTCGCACTCCTTTAACATGAAACAAGTACTGCTCCAGAGAGAGAGCTCTTGTCCAAAAAAGAGTCGCTGCATTGGCCGGGAATCGAACCCGGGCCTCCCGCGTGGCAGGCGAGAATTCTACCACTGAACCACCAATGCCTGAGACACTGACTTTGGTTACCTCTTCAGCTAAGTCAATGCCACATTACATGTAATGGGACAAGAGAGGGATTAGAAGGTCCACAGAACAACAGCAGGGAGGAGGGGGGAAGCTATACAGGCTCCCTCTGTCTCTGTTTACACTTCACCTCACTGGCTAAAATAAGATCAAATTTGAGTTATCCCCAAGGAGGGACTTTGGGCATTACAGCAGCAAAAAAGGTAAAAGGTACAGATAAAGAATCAAATATAGGCCTACATAATAAATAGTGCACAATACAACATTTCCCTTCAATACTACAATAAAGAAGAATGACCTAAATACTGCTCCCGATGGAACAAGAGAGCTCTTGTCCAAAAAAAAGAGTCACTGCATTGGCCGGGAATCGAACCCGGGCCTCCCGCGTGGCAGGCGAGAATTCTACCACTGAACCACCAATGCCTGGAACACTTTCCTTGGTGATCTCTTCAAGAAAATCTGTACTGACAGTGCTGCTTCAATAACTTTTATAAGATCATTATAATAAAAATGATCTTGTATTTAATTATTCATTTATAGGGTGAGAAAACCCAACTAAGGTTGTGGTTAGAGTTGCTGGCTTGGCTTTCCCTCTGTTGAACTGAATACCTCAGAAGATTCTTCACACATTTTCTTCATTACTTTATATCCATAGCAAATCTGGCATTTTCTTTTTGTCCTACCCCCTCAATATGCTGTGTGTGTGTGTGTGTGTGTGTGTGTGTGTGTGTGTGTGTGTGTGTGTGTGTGTGTGTGTGTGTGTGCTTGCTTGTTTGTGTGTGTATGTTCTTGGCATGGCAATTCACTTTCCTATCAAAATATTTGTGTCTGAGCAGGAGAACAGTACCAGGGCTACAGAAAGTAGGTTAGGGTTACAGCCCTACAGCACACACGCGCTCGCCCACACATGCACGCACGCACGCGCGCACACACACACACATAAACACACACAAACTCGCAACACTCTTGGGTGTCTCAGGGTTAGGGTATTGAAGTGTGTAGCCTATGATGAAGGGGTTCTATGACTCACCTCCATGGATTGTTGGTAAGTGCTTCAGCTCTTCTGAGTCCAGCCCACATTCCTAAACTTCTCAGCCCAAACAGATACTGAGAATCTCCTCAAATCCTCCCTGCTAGTACTTGTTCTGACTGGACCTGGTACTGTGCTGTCTGGACCTGGTATTATTTTGATTGGACCTGGTACTGTTCTTTCTGGACCTGATACTGTTCTGACTGGACCTGGACTAGATCAGACCAGACAAGATGGGAACGTTGAAGCTGCTCCTCATTGGGTTATTAGTCATCCAAGGTTTGTCTGTGTGTGTAAGTACTCATCAGCAACACTGTTGTTATTAGGGATGCACCGATTGCAAAATTCTGGGCCGATGCCGATGTTTAAAATAACAATCCGGCCGATGGCCGATGCCGATGTTTATTTTATTTTATTTGTATTCCCCCTTTTGTGCCAGGGAAACAAAGAAATGATGCCTGCTTTTCAAAATGGCCAGTTAGATTTGATGTCTTAAAATCCTTGGCTGTAGTACCTCCTCTTGAAATGTCACTTGAACAAGTTTTACAAGTTGCATAGCGCATATCTTTGTCTAAGATGGTGAAATATTCCCACACGGCGGACATTTATTTCACTTTAATTTGAAAGCAAACTACACGTGTGTTTGCGGCGTTACGTCACGGATCTTCTCCGAATCTGCAGATGGGTAGGCTATGTTTTGCCAATGCCGATGTTCGGCTGATGCATCGGTGCATCTCTAGTTGTTATAACACCACTTCTCATGTTGGCCAGTGCTTGGCCAGTTAATAACATGCTTGTGTAGTGCCTCTCTCGCGTATTAAACTATAATGAGAGGTGGCTAACCTGAATTCTTTAAATCTATAGTATCAATAAAAAGTTTGGGCTTCTCTAATAAACTTACCAGTATCAATCCAATCAGCATGCAATCATTCACTTTAAACTACTCTTTTTTACCTTGAACTCACTGTTTAAGCAATAATTTCAATTAACCTCAATATCAAAAGGCAATCATGAATCACACCAGGTTTAAATAAAAAAAGAATCAACATTTACTTTGGAATTTAGTTCAGTGTTCAAATTATGTTTTTCAGATATCACTTCCAATCACGCCTTCACATCACATCAAATATAAATGGAAAACATATGGGCCCAAATAAAAATAACCTAGCCAGCAATACTTCAATTAAATCGAATGTATTCAACCCAGTTCAACAGTTGCAGGCCTGAATGTAGCTCGAGTACGTTACATCCTCAAACCAAATGGCTGCTTCACCCACGAGGGCCAAATAAATGGAGATGTATCTCACCCAACTTATGTAGCCACACACACAACACGCAGGCTGCAGGGCGGCAGAAGAGGGAGGAGAGATGACGATCCGATCCACATGGAAGATGAACAGACAGCTGAAGAGAAGACTCACGGACTGACGATCTCAACAAAGTTCACCACTCAGCAACCTAGCCAGCTCCGTCAGTGTCTTTGCGTCCTTCGCTGACTCCACAGTTACGCAGACTTTACTAGTCCCGTTTGCTGGTAGCTCGTTAGCAAAGTCAAGGCAACAGTACTTATGGTGCGTTCGTTTGTGGTCGGAGGTGGCAAGTCGCAAGTGGCAAAATACCGACCTCCGACCTGTGTGCATTCGAGCTATAGCGAATGATACGATGATGATATGATATGATATTGACATCAGCCGGCAACTGGGGGCTGAGAAACATATCCGAATTTGCGACGAGGAAGTGCGAGTTCATGAGGTGTTTTATTTAATCATTCCTAGTAGCAAGTCGCAATTTGCCACCTCCCAGTTATAAACGAATGCACCATTACTACTTGGTTAGCAGCTAGCTAACTTTGTTCTTCTTGGGTTGAGTTATCCACTCAAAACCTAGTCACTGTAACACCAATATATTTACTGAAAAGTCCTGGTCGAACACTTTCTATAAATGGTGTTTAAAACATTAACAAAACCGTTTGGTTCACTATATAGCCGTAACACTCTTCTATTGCGATTTCTTCAACCGCTCTCGTTTTCCACTTCGCCACGTTCCACCCACGCTCACCCTTCCTGTCCTTTTTGACCTTGCATGTCATTGGCTGGTTAGCAACAGTTACAAAAATATTATTAATTCAGAAAACATTTATCTACTTCTTTCTTCTTATTTGCACATACATTTTAAAGCATTTTACCAGATACCATTACACAACAAATAATTAACATTATAAATGTAATTTCCAGTCAACTCTGAACATCACCCAATATTCACTTCTCTCAATGGGCTGTATCGTAACTTCATTGCTGGTCAATGAATTTTAACTTTTTAACCATAAACACTATGAACTTACTTATTCAACCTTATATTTATAGAGGCATCAATAAATTCAACAGGGTTACACCTGGCCAGTTAAAAATAAACTAAAACTGTGTGCGTGTGTGTGTGTGTGTGTGTGTGTGCGTGCACGCGTATGGGTGCATGTGTGTGTGTGCGAGCATGCGTATGGGTGCATGTATGTGTGTGTGTGTGTTTGCTTGTGTATGTGTGTGTGTAGGTCTCAGATGAGTGCCAGCAGGAGACAGTACGTTTGAGACTCCAGATGAAGACACTGGAGGCTCGAGTCCTGAAGCAGCAGCAGTTAATCCAGATGCTCCACAAACAGAACCAGGTAGAGCCTGAAGACCGGGACCAGCTCCACCTGCTAGCAGGACACAGCGACTACAGAGGTCTGCACCCCAACATAGCCCTAAGCTCCCTTTACAGATGTCAGCCTGTTAACCCTCCATTAGCAAGATTATAGCCTTCCAGTGAATAACCATTAGGTAACATCACATCAGGGCATTAACCCTTAGCCTCAACATCACATGAGCTGACATTCTGCTCTCCACGATCAGTGTTTATATATACAGTATTTTAAATTGACAAACATCATATGTGTATGGTCATGGCCCAATTCAAACAATTCAACCATGTGTGAACGTCTTGTCCAGACATTATTAGGTTAATCATTAATATTAATATATTAATATTCTCCTGGACCGACATCAAGCATGTGTGGACCTTCTCCTGTCTCAACATCATTAGCCAAGGAGGAAAAAGTAACCTACGACACTGATTGAAAAGAAAGAAAAACGGTCAACGCATTTAGGCCACAGCCTTCAGACACTGTCCAGACAACAGGTCCATAGAAACTGGCGCCAAACGTTCACACTCATGGGCAGCAACACGTTTGCCTGGGCTCAAGATGTAATTGAAACCCCACATGCAATACAAACTATCGTAAGATATGTTAGGGTGATCACTAGATTCAGTTTTGAATTAAATATAACTTAGAAAATAGTTTGCTGCCAGGTAGTTAGCATAGTTCGCTAATGGTGGCTAATGCAATGTATTTCAATGGTGACTTAAAACTGAATTAGCTTTAGCTTGTTAGCACTAGCTTAGTTGCTAACTCTAGCGGGAGTTTGAGTTTTGAACTCACCAAATCCTCACTGAGTATAACCACATCCACAACAGCATCAATGATTTAGCTTTGGTTTATTTCCAAATGTCATTCCTTTTAAATCCTTTGTTCCAGTTTATTTATTTCACTGTGCTCCCAACTATAATGGTGATCCTTGGTTGCTCCTTCTCCATGTATCTGACATGGTTGTGGGAGGACCAAGATTGGTGCTACTGATCATATTAATTTAGGCTATTGAGTATTGTCATATAATACGTTTTTATTATTATTATAATGATTCAGCAAAATTAAAATGCTACAATAATAGGTTAACAGGGTACTTGATAATGGATTGGGACAAGTAACCAGGGTCCAAAACTAACCAGCCCACTGGTAAATGGTAAATGCATGCTATTATTACTATTTAGCATGTCATCTTGATCGACTCTCAATCAATATTGGTTTGCATATAATAGTAGTAACATTAGCCGTAGGCCTATTCTAACTTTTTGGCTTACCAGCCTGGCTGGTAAATGAAAATATTTATCAGACAGACAGATTTTTTACTAGTAGTAAATACAGTTAATTTTGGACCCTGCTAGTAACTAACCATCTATTTCACCTGAGATCAAAGGGCCAATGACTCCCTCTGCTGTCTATATAGTGTTACTGATGTTTGATGTTTTGAGAATGCTCTGAGAAACAATCTGGCCTGATGTATAATAGTGGGGAAATGTAAGAAGTTAGCTCTAAAAAAAAAAAAACTTTAATCATGAGTGGACCTTCTCCTGTCCAGACTGTGCCCACATCTATAACAATGGGACCAGGGTGAGTGGCTTCTTTATGATCCGTCCAATGGGAAGCCCTGACCGGGTGCAAGTGTTCTGTGACATGGCGGAGGGAGGAGGGTGGACCGTCATCCAGCGCCGCTCAGATGGTAGCCAGTCTTTCACCAGGTATAAGCAGAAATCAGCAAAAATGTATTTCCACACATGATCTAGCACAAATATCACCTCTCACACACCTATTCGAGCATACTTTTATTTCAGGTAACACACACACACACCTCGTCACCAGGTTAAACACACATTCCTCTGGGTAAAGCACACCATCTTTGACTGTTTCACAGGTCCTGGAGTGATTATAAGCAGGGGTTTGGAGACTTCCAGTCGGCAAGGGGAGAATTCTGGCTGGGCAACGATAACCTGCACTTCCTGACTTCACAAGGTTAAACAAACTTCATAATCCATGCCTAAGGCTGCCCAACACAATATAGAATATCTATGAACATGTGAAGATACTGTATGTTGCTGTTCACAGATAAAGACAAATGACGTGTGAGATGAAATAGCCTCCACTGTTTCCGTCAGATGAATATAACCTGAGGATTGACCTGGAGGACTTTGAGAGATCACATCGCTTTGCAGAATATAAGAACATCAAAGTGGCAGATGAAGTGGTGGAGTACTTTTACTTCTTCTGCTTGAAATCACTACTCATTAAAAAAATGTTAATATGATCTGAGTCTCCCTAATCAGGGCTGCAACTTTGACATTGGGATTAGAGTATTACCGAGAGTGGTACATTATAGATTAGAGTATAGATTACACAATACACAATTAGAATGGTATTAATTACGTTATAGACTAGATTAGTCAGATAGAGTGGTACACAATAGGCTAGACAAGAGAATAGTCAGCTAGAGTTGTACATTACAGACTAGAGTACAGTCAGTTAGATTTGTACTGTATATTATAGACTAGACTAGATAATAGTCAGCTAGAGTTGTACATTATAGACTACAGAGTATAGTCGGCTATAATTATACATTATAGACCAGAGTACAGCCAGCTAGAGTGCCATATTATAGAGTAGAATATAGCCAGTTAGAGTGGTACATTATAGACTAGAGTATAGACATCTAGAGTGGTACTGTCTGTACATTATAGACAATGTTATAGACTAGCCAGCTAGCGTGGTACTGTAGGCTACATTATAGACTAGAGTATAGCCTGCTAGAGTAGTGCTTTACCTTTATACTGCATGGGGACTAGCGAAGCTACAGAAGTGTCTATGGGGACTGAATAAAACTCCCTTACGGTAAAAATAGGGACTGTTTCTCTCTGCAGAACCACTATCAACTGCAGTTTGGCGAGTACTCGGGAACTGCAGGTGACTCCCTGTCGGGGAGCTACCACCCAGAGGTGCAGTGGTGGGCCAGCCATCAGGGCATGAAGTTCAGCACCTATGACAAAGACAACGACCGTTATCAGGGAAACTGTGCTCAAGAGGACAAAGGTGGTTGGTGGTTCAACAGGTTAGAGCTGCTAATTCAACTGGCAAAACTAGATCTCCTGGCTTATATTCTCCAAGACATCATATCTCATTGCTATACCACTGACAAGACAACAGCAAAACCAGTACAATCAGTGTTTGTGTCTTATTACTAAGCTCAGTGAGGTACTGCACGAAAATGGTGATGGCAAATGGTAAATACTATTGTCTAAACCCTCTTGCATTTGTAAAAGCCAACATCAAATTATGGCGTGTCATTCACAATCAGGAATGACAAACATGTCAATGTCAATGTCAAGTTTATTTATATAGCGCATTTAAAAACCAGAGGTTTGCCAAAGTGCTTTACAATAGCAATCAAAAAAGTAACAATCAATAAAAGCACACAATATATCACAGACATGATGAACATGACATAAGAATATATGCTTACAGTAGGCTTTGTAAAGCAAAAGGAAAAGAGAAATAACCCCAAAAGGAAAAGGAAAATATAATAATTGTATATAGCTATACAATAGCTATACAACTATACAATAGCTATATACAGCTATTGTGTATAGTGTAACTGAATTAACTTTACGTTACCCAGTTAATAGCTAGTAGCCTACTACTATTGATTACTGAATGGTGTTGATACTAATTTATCCCTGGTAACCCTTGGTTCATCTGGGTTATAGTGTAAGGTTTTCTCCCTCCCGGTACTAATGGAGTGAGTGATTCAGTCCTGATTCATGCTATTCTGCTTCCTTTCCACTAGGTGTCACTCTGCCAATCTGAATGGCATGTACCACAAGGGAGCCTACAGCTCAGTGACTGATGACGGGTTGGTTTGGTACACCTGGCATGGCTGGTGGTACTCCCTCAAGTCTGTTGTCATGAAGATACGCCCTGCCAGCTTTGAGCCCAACACAGTCGGATGATCTCTCCATAACTCTGATAAAGTAATCTTCTATAGGCACCTACTCAGAAAACAGGAAAAGAACATTAAAAGAAAAAATATATAGGTTCAGGGGTGAAAATTAACTTTTTGGCTCACGGTGAGTCACCTGCCAAGGGGACTGTAGATTAAAAAATCTACCGGCCAAGTATTTTTTTTTTTCAGATAGCCTTCTGAAATCGAGATGCCAATTGGAAATTTTACCTGCATATGGCCGGTGGCAGGTGTTAATTTTCAGCCCTGTATAGGCTATATATAAATATATGGGCACCTATTCTGACTCATATACTGCTACATAGATTGATGAATTGTGCTTTATTGTCTGCCAGGTAGATTTGCTTTGCGTTAAACATACTCCATTTAAAAGTATGTTAAAAGTATAAAGTGCACACTGACACGCCCCACATTCCATTCACATACACCAGAATGAAAAAACACATAGAATCTAATATGCAGGAATGGCTAGATAAGGCAAATAAATGAAATAATATTGGTCCTTCATTGACTGTTGAGTGATTTCTGTTCATGTTTGGTTGCATGGTATGAACTACAGCTCCAGGTGTAAACGAGTTGAATAGGTTAAAATCAAAAGCAGTGAAAGGTGGTCATGTGTGCCGGAAAGTCAGAGGAACCGAGATCGAACCCAGCATGGGGCAAGTGAGGGTGCAAGCGATACTGATGAGCGACACAATGACACTTACTACAGTGGTGCCAATGACTCCAAAAACACAGTTGGGCTCACTGTGGCGTGTCGAGTGAGTTTAGGGGGGTGAGTGTAGCTGAGCTGAATTGGTTACACTCACTTTTCAGTATGAATACCACCCACCTGAGCCACTGAATAGCAAGCTTTTTGGTGGCGTAGCTGACTAAAGCGGTGTGCATGTGTTGGCAAGTCAGAGGACCTGAGATCGAACACAATACGGTGGAAGTGAGACCAATACAGTCCTGACGAGTGACACAGTGACAGCTGTTACATAGGGTTAGGGTCAGATTATAGAATTGAAATAACAAATTTTACCCAATAGCTCAATTATCAACTGGATGTCTCCAGGATTTTAATTTGAAAAACATGTATTCAACAAAGCACTTGTGGTTCAGAAGTCCTGACCAACAACCACATGGCTTCTGGAAGGTCTCTCTCATGGATAACAATCTGCTCACCGCCCCTATACAGAAACACACACACACAAACAAATCGATAGAAGCTTTACAACAGGATACCTCGGTACAAGTAATAGTTTGTAGAGTCGGTAACAATACTCACTTTGAGCTCCAAGTCAGCCTTCCTCTGAGCCCTCAGAGTCTCTCTCCTCCTAGCTACTGCTCCTGTCATCGACTCTGCACACACACACACAAACAGGTACAGAAACAAATGGACCCCAGGGGTTTGGGGTGTAATATGACGGTGTGAACATCATGGTCAACTCACCACCATTTTCCTGAGGGCTGCTGGGTACTTCAGACCCTTGTGGATCATCTGGCTGCAGCTCATCGGACTTCTTATAATAATAGTCCTGGTCAGAGGGGCCAAATCTCTGTCCAACACACAAACACACACACACACGCACAAATAAATGCACAAAATCCATGTCAAAGGTGTGTTTGAGGTGTTGTGCTGCAGCGTCTCAGAGGTCGTACCTTGTCAGGCCACATGAAGCTGATGAAGAGGATGATGGGAAGGCCGATGGTGAAGACATAGACGCCCCAGAGCCACAGCCGAGTCTGAGTGGCCAGCAGGAGGAGCGCCAGCAGCCCAGGCTGAGATTGAACATGCACACGCACACAAACCCACGCGCACACAAACACAGGCGCACAGACATGCAAACGCACGCATGCACACACATACACTCAAGCACACACACGCGCACACACATCGCAACACACGCACACGCTTGCTACACTTAGCAAAATCTCAGGTGACAGACGAGACATTGACAGCAGATTGTTAGCAGATGCTTTTCACATCTTGAATGGCAGAGGGAGAGAGAGAGGGAGAGAGAGGGAGAGAGAGAGAAGAGAGGGAAAAACAATGGGAGGGACTGACTGTGTGTCGTTGGCCCCAGGTGTCCCGAGTCCACTGCTGAGCCATCTCCAGGTCATCACACAGCAGGAAGTTGTCAAACATCACTTTCCCCCTCAGAGACCACAGCTCTAGACCCAGCGCCCCCACAGAGCCCAGGCCCAGACCCTTTGATTGGCTGGCCAGCCTAACAGTGGTTTCTGGTTGGCTGTTTGGGGATTCTAAGGGTGGGTCCATGTCTTTTAGAAGGAGGCCCTCACTGACCAGTGACAGGTCAATGCGAATCTCATATCTACCGTCTGGAAAGAGAGCTACACACACACACACGCACAAACACGCACACATAGACACACACACACAAACACATGCACATACAGAGGCTGTTGAAGTATAGATTATAGAAGGTGCAGAGGTATAGACTATGGAAGGAGTAGAGGTATAGACTATGGATGGTGTAGAGGTATAGACTATGAGGGGGAAGAGGTGTAGACTATGGATGGTGTAGAGGTATAGACTATTGAGGGTGTAGAGGTATAGACTATGAGGGTGTAGAAGTATAGTCTATGAGGGTGTAGAGGTATAGACTATAGAGAGGGTAGAGGTGTAGACTATGAGGGGGTAGAGTTATAGATTATAGAAGGTGTAGAGGTATAGACTATGACGTTGTAGAGGTATAGACTATGAGAGTGTAGAGGTATATACTATGTGGGTGTAGAGGTGTAGACTAACAGAAGGTGTAGAGGTATAGACTATGAGAGTGTAGAGGAATAAACTATAGAAGGTGTAGAGGTATAGATTATGAGGCTGTAGAGGTATAGACTATAGAAGGTGTAGTGGTATATAGGGCTGTAACGATTATTACATAATCGTCAAACGTTTAACCGCGGTTATGAAAAAAATGTAAAATAAATAAATAAATAAATCTGTTGCAGAGTTATTAATATGGTAGCAACCCTAGTTCAATGGAATTCTTCAACTTGTTGGCACTTGTCCTATACGTTCATAGCTACTAATGACAAGAGACACTGTAATAAAGAAGTAAAGAAGCACTGATGCATTGTCCACTTCATGTGCTATTTGTATACTCCAAATTTAATTTCATCTAAGTTTTTCAATGCTTTTTTTTATTGAGGAAGATATATGTTCTATGTAAATGTTGTTAACATTCATGATATTAAAGAGGCGTGGTTTTAAACCACAGGTTTACTTCATAGGCTGAGTACTTGTGTTATTAGGCCTACATTATCTGGTAAAAATGAGTCAGAACCCACCCACCCACCCTCACTCACTCACTCACTCACTCCCTATCTGTCTGTCTTTCTCTCTCTCTCTCTCTCTCTCTCTCTCTCTCTCTCACAAACACACGCACATTCTCACTCAAATCATGTGGACGTGATCAGAGTGCCAGGGCCGGCCCGTGGCATAGGCGAAGTAGGCGGCCGCCTAGGGTGCCAGATCGGCAAGGGGCCCTAGTGGTGTGATGCTGTCCCCGGTCAACAACTCTGACAATTATTGTAATAATCGCAATTATTTTTCTGACAATTAATCGTTAAGCAAAATTCATAATCGTTACAGCCCTAGAGGAAGAGACTATAGAATGTGTAGAGGTATAGACTATAGAAAGTGTAGAGGTGTAGACTATGAGGGTGTAGAGGTATAGACTATGAGGGTGTAGAGGTATAGACTATGAGGGTGTAGAGGTATAGACTATGAGGGTGTAGAGGTATAGACTATGAGTGTAGAGGTGTAGACAAACGGAGGGTGTAGAGGTGTAGACTAACAGAGGGTGTAGAGGTGGGGCTTGTGGTCGGTGAAATATAGTTTCAGGTTGGTGTCGGGCTGAGGGGCATGTCTCCGCTGCTCTTGTCCAGTGTGAGGATCCGTTACCGTGACTATGAGATGCAGTCTGTGGCTGTCTCCACACGTATCAGGTCCGAACATGACGGTGTATGGAGTGACATCACTGAAATGGCTCTGGACAACCACACACACACACACACACACACACAAACACACACACACACACACATACACACATCTACATACAGTACATGTACAGATCTACACACCCATACACAGCATCATTGGAGCCACACTCTAGCAATATATATATATTCATATAAGATTAATATCATCATAAGACATTTAAATTGGTGATCACTGATCAGTAACATACAGCTACTTCACATTCAGTACACATGACACTATAATCTCTTTGCAAACAGCCAATTAAACTGCCCATGTAGCTGCATATGCGCATGCTTGTGTGAGTGAGTGTGTGTGTGTGTGTGTGTGTGTGTGTGTGTGTGTGTGTGTGTGTGTGTGTGTGTGTGCGTGTGTGTGTGTGTGTGTGTGTGTGTGTGTGTGTGTGTGTGTGTGTGCGTCCTACTCCTCTCTGTCTCTAAGATTGAGAATTATTGGATTATCAAATGGGGATCAGATTACTGATGGATTATGAAAACAAGGATCAGATTATTGATTGTCATGATTGTGTGATTATTGATGGTTGACTTACCAGTCTGAGCTGATCAGAGTAAGACAGCAGCTTGACGTATGCTCCACTACACTCTATCCCCTTCATAAATATTACCTCATACCTGCACACACACAATACATAGACATGTCATACCTGCATTGTGTTTGTTTGTTGTGTGTGTGTGTGTGTGTGTGTGTGTGTGTGTGTGTGTGTGTGTGTGTGTGTGTGTGTGTGTGTGTGTGTGTGCGTGCGTGCGTGTCACTCGTCAGTCTTCCAGTGTCTCTACCTCTTTACTGGGCTCAATCTCAGGTCCTCTGACTGACACATGTGACCACCTCCCTGAAACTAATATCAATCAGCTATGTATGCCCCTGAAAACTAACAATTTGATGGTGCATGCGGTGGGTATTTCAAAGGATGTGTGTGGATGTGAGACAGCGAAAGAGAGAAAGACTTACTGCAGGCAGAGGGGTGTGTCTTTGAAGTGGAAAGGTGTTCTTAAGTAGGCAGCGATAGCATGGTGTCTTCCAGCTGACTTCATCACCAGTGCTTTGTTCCCAGGCTGCATTGCTGCCTCTCGCTCCTCCACTGCCCACTCACCTGAGGAGCCAAGGAAACACAACCCTGTAATATACCTGTACCCTCTGAAAAACCTTTACTCTACCTGGAAACCCTTTAATATTCTCACCTTTAATATGCCCTCTGAAAAACCTTTACTATAGATTATGCTCTTGGTCACTTGTTTTAGAAAGGAGATGCACTTGTGAGTTCTGGCAAGTACAGAAGTAGTACATTGGCTTTTCCTACTTTAAATGCAATTATTGTAAGTCGCTTTTGACAAAACTAGCACTTTTGAGAAAGTTGATAATTGCTCTACCTCTGTTTAGGTCATACAATGGATGTGGGTGGGCACCGTGAAAAATCATTCAAAAAACATGTTAAACTCTCGATTTCAAAGACAAGAAGCTCACCGAGGGGGTAATTGGTGTCCGTTGGTGTTCTGACATCAAATTCGCCGCAAAGTATGAATCCTGTAGGGTTTTATTGATCATTTTATGAAATCCATTGACTTGTATTGACGTGACCATTGTAGATGTGTAGATCAATCCGCAGAGGGGATTCAGGAAGCGGAACTACTTACGGTAGCTATTGTTATTGTTTATGTTGCTAGTTTGCAGAGGTTTACACACGTATGTGCTGCGACTAAATAGTTCTATGCTAAATATTTTAAAAAGACTTTCCAGATGAACTAGAATCTTACTTCATGGCGAATTATATGTCAGAACGCCAACTAACACCTCGATGAGTTTCTTGTCTTTGAAATTGAGAGTTTAACATTTTTTGAATGATTTTCACGGTGCCCACCCACATCCATTGTATGACCAAAACGGTGGTAGAGCAATTATCAGACTTTCTCAAAAGTGCTAGTTTTGTCAACTTTTTGATCTGAACCATTGTATATGATCATAAGTAACCTTAAAACAGGGCTAAACATGATTTTTCCCTTTACTACTCATTTAATATACCATCTGAAAACCCTTGACTTTAATATACCAGCTGAAAACCCTTTAATTTACCCTCTGAAAACCTTTTAATATTCTCTCTGAAAACCCTTTACTTCATCTCTAACCCCCTATCTTCTACCCCCTGCTCCCTATCTTCTAGCCTCTACCCCTACTCTTTACCCCCTACTCTTGATCGACTCTACCTTTAATCCTACCCTCTACCCCTACTCCCTATCCCTTACTCCCTATACCTCTACCCTCTACGCCCTACGCTCCCCTCCCCCTCTACCCCTCTCTAACCCTTACCCCCTACTCTCAACCTCTACCCTATACTCTGAATTCTCTACCCACAACACCCTACTCTCTACCCTTAACCCTACCCTTCCCCTCTATCCCTACTCTCTACTCTCAACTCTCTACTCCCTAATCTTTATGCCTACCCTATACTCTCAGCCTGTACCTCTACCACCTACCCCCTACCCTCTACCCCTACTCTCTAACCCTTTACTCTCTACCCTCTACCCTCTAGCACTATACTCTCTCTCTACTCCGTACTTCATCCTCTATCCACTACCCACTGATTGTCTGGCCTCCACTCTCTTGTCCACCTACCATCATACAGGAGAGAGACACTCTCATCTTCTCTCACAGCCTTGGACCGAACCCACTTCCTAGAGTACACACGCACGCAAGCACGCACGGACGCACGCACGCACGCACGCGCACACACACACACACACACACACACAGCATGGTAAGGTTAGTAGTAGGATATAAGCCTTCTACCATACAGACCATAACAAACGACTGTAAGTTGGCACTGATATTACACTGATATAACATACTGATATGGCTGTGGATATGGCTAGGACAACATGGCTAGGCTAACACATACTGTACTGATATAGCAGCGGATACAGCTAGGCTAACACGGCTAGGCTAACATTTACCTAAGTTCAATACTACTGCAACTCATACATATACCATAGGCCTACTCTACTAATACTCAACAAGAACAAGTACTTTCTGGATATGAGCTCCCAAACAGACAAACCTGTCAAGAGCAGTAGAGTCAAACGTCTCAGCAAAATGAGCTCTGTCTGGTGTGGGAGGAGAGGTGTAAGAACTCTGTCAAGAGGAGGGAAAAGGCATCATACAACACAATCATAATATGAACCAAATAGTACATGATTTAGTAAAAAGCTCATCAGCTCTTTACGCAACTGGACCCTGGACTTTCTCACAGACAGACCACAGGTGGTTAGAATAGGCAGCAACACCTCATCCACACTAAACATCAGCACGGGTGTCCCACAAAGCTGCTGGCTGAGCCCCAGGCTGTTCTCACTGTACACCCACGACTGCTCAGCCAAGCACAGCAGCGTAGTGAAGACAGTGCAGAAGATCATAGGAGTGGAGCTCCCAGCCATCGAGGATCTCTACAACCAATGCTGCTGCAGGAAGGCCATCTCCATCACAAAAGACACCTGATCGCTGTTAACTCCCCGGACCAGTCTCTCAATCCCACTCTCCTGCCCTTGCTGACACCCCCTCTCCCCAGCCCCCTATTGGCCCACCGTTAGACTGGAATGAGGAACTGATTAGCACTTTTGGGGCGGCTGTAGCTCAGTTGGTAGAGCGGGTCGTTCAATGATCGAAGGGTCAGTGGTTCGAATCCCAGCTCCGTCTGTCCACATGTCGAAGTGTCCTTGAGCAAGACACCTAACCCCAAATGGCTCCCAATGAGCAGGTTAGCGCCTTGCATGGTAGCTGCCGTGAATGTGTGTGTGAATGGGTGAATGAGAGGCCATTGTAAAGCGCTTTGTGTGCCGCTAAGGTGGAAAAGCGCTATATAAGTGCAGTCCATTTACCATTTAAGATACTATAAGGACAAGGGATTACAAGAATTCCAATGTACCTGTACCCGTATTTGTTACACATGGTAAATAAACGTTCTATTCTGAATAGCTCTATAGGAGCACCAGAACATTATTTCATTGAGTTTTGAAGGTTATTCCACAAGTAGGGAGTAAAACATATTTGGACTGACCTGGACCTCAGCAGCAAACCCCAAATAAAGGTAGAACACCACCAGCGCACAGTCCAGAGCTATCATCTGTTACACATGCATACATACACACACACACACACACACAACCATCACACACACAACAAACACCACACACACATACAACCAACATACACATACACACATATCAGTATAAATCAAGATGATACACCAAACAGTTCTTGTATTCTAACCTACAGTACCTAACTATTAACCTATTTACAGTATAGACACAGCCTTCCTTCCTTCTTCCTACAGTACATAGTCTCTCTCTCATACACACACACACACACACACACACACACAGTCTCTCTCTCATATACAAACACACACACACACACACACACAGTCTATCTCTCATATACACACAATACAGTCTCTCTCTCACACACACACACACAGTTGCTCTCTTAGACATACTCTACACAGACACAATCTCTCTCATACACACAGTCTCTCTCTCATACACATACACACACACAAACATGCACACTCACACACACACGTGCGCACACACACACACACAAAGTTGTTCTCTTACACATACTGTACACACACATAATCTCTCTCCTACGCACACACACACACATTCTGTTCACCTTGACAGGACGTCTTTAGTGCTTCTGAAATCCCACACATGCAGGCACACACTTCCTGAAAGGCCTGGTCAAACTGGACTTTGGCTCCAAGTCAGCCATCCCCATGGCAACAATGGAGCTATTTCAGTCAGGGAAATTTGTGGTCTTTTGTCATCTTAAATTCAAGATCAAATTTATCAAATTTCATTTGACTTAAAAATACTTTAAACTTTCAAAAATACTTTTATCTTTCAAGACAGGAAGAATGTCTTGGTTATATACAGTATGACAACACACACCTGATCAAACTTTATAGTTTAGACTTACTGTACTCTCGTCATACTCTCAAGGCATAATTTTCCTAAACGATCTTGTGCAATATTCTATAAGTAATATCCCCTTCTATATTGTATTTTGTTGTTGTTTCTTTTTATTTTTCTCGATGTTTGTTTGTTTTTTCTGTTCTTCTGTATTGCCTGTGTGATTTTTGTGTAAAGTGTGCATATAGATGCATGTACAGTACTAGGATATGGAATGTGTAACTGTGCATGTGCATATGTAGATGTGTAACTATCTATTATTTAATTGCTGTCAAATCAAAATAATGTTTAAAAAAAGTTCATTAAGAAGAAATAAAAACTAATTAAGATGATAAATTAAAATTAACAAGCCCCACACTTTCATGCACATAAACACTTATTCAAACTATCTTGTTTTACAAAAGTGTTAAAAGCCCCAATAATTATCATTGCCTAACTGTGCATTGAGAATGATCGTTAACACACAGGGTCGTTAAATTTATTGAAAAAAATAGGTAACTGACACATCACATGTAAATTTGCCGACCTGTTATACAGTATTAGGAAGTATGCCACATACTGTAGTTTTTTTTTGCTGAAACTTCATGTGTAATCCACTGCAGAAAATGTATGAGAATATACAACATTATAACATTTAATGATGAACTTACAACTATTGAAGGCTTTTCCTCTCTCAATTTGGTTGCAGTTACAGAAAACAGATACTTTACAATCAAATCCATCAAGTCTCTTTTATCACAGATTAAATATATTAAATAATCCAATAGCAATAAAATCAAATAACTGCATCAGTAAAAATGCAACACAGATGAACAACTGTGCTATAACCTGAAAAACTAAAAGTATCTGCCGAGTTCACTGGTTAACTATGACCCTGGATAAATGGTGATCTTTTCTAAGTTCTAAGCTCTCTTCTGACCCTAAAGCTGGTTAGAAATCACACTCACATGTAGCATCATTAAGAGTTTTTATACATAAAATGGTATTCGGATGTTGTGCCGCTGACCCCAGTATAACAGACTTGTATCAGAAAGGAAGTGACCATATCATAGAGACGGCACGTCAGAGCTGGATATTGATTTCGCTGCGTGTGCCGTCACCCCAGACGCTCTCGCTGCCCTCCACGTCAGACAGGAAGCCACTGCCGGTGGTAGCCATGGTTACATTGTGCTCCAGGGCCGTGATACGCTGTTTGAGTCTGAGCTGAGTGGCTGCGTACTCACTCTGAAGGCGGGCCAAACGGGTCTGGAGTCGGTCGAGACAAGCCTCCAGCCTCTCCACTTTCTCATCCAGGCTCCCCGCGCCCAGGCCAGACACATCCCCCTCCTCTAGAAGCCCCTCCTTCTGCAGGATGTCGCGTCCGCGCTGCTCCAGCTGCAGTCGAGCGTGCGGGAACTCGGTGAGCGCCTCCATCAGGTCACGTTTGGAAAGGCAGAAGAGGTCCGAGTAGCCAAGGCTTCGGATGTTGGCTGTGCGTCTATTGCCCATCTTGCTGCCCCGAATGTTAAGGATGCTGATCTCCCCGAAGCAGCTTCCGGACGTCAGCACAGCCAGCTGAGTGACTCCGTCCTCTCCCACCACCGCTAGGCGGCCATCTTTGATGATGTACATCTCCTTGCCGATGTCGCCCTTGCAGCAAATGTAGTCTCCTGGACTGAACACCTGGGGGCGCAGCTTGAGGACCAGCTCCACCAGCAGGCCGGCCTCACAGTCCTGGAAGATACGTACCTGGGGGAGAGAGGAGAAGGAGAGAAAGGGAGAGAGAGTGAGAGGGGGGGAGAAGGATAGAGAGAGGTAGAGAGAAGGATAGAGAGAGGGAGAGACAGATTTACCTTCTTCAGTGTTTCTAGGTGAACGTTTATGGCAATCTCCGCCCTCAGTTTATTGGGCAGGCTCTTCAGCACGTCCTGTTCATCTACCGCTTTCTTATTGGTCCAGAGGTAGTCGAACCAGCGGATGATGCGAGCCTCCAGGTCCTTGCTGACGTGCCGGAACTGCATGTAGTGCTTGATGGCGTCCATGCGGCTCTGGAATTCGGAGCGAGTGGCATTCATGTTGGAGATCATGGAGCCCACATTTCCTACGATGGAGGCAAAGATCAGAACCCCGACTAGGAAGTCAAAGACCACAAACAGAAACTCCTCATCCCTGACGGGGGGCGGGGTCTCTCCGATGGTGGTCAGGGTGAGGGTTGACCAGTAGAGGCAGTAGACGTAGCCCCGAGTCAGGGAGCTGAAGCCTGGCTCGGAGGCATTGGGATAGACCCAGGAGTCGGAGCCCAGGCCCAGGGCCTTGGAGAAGCTGTAGTAGATGCAGGCGTTCCAGTGGATGATGACCAGGATGTAGAGCACCAGGTTACAGATGCGGAAGGCGTTGGGGTAGTTAGTGCGCATCTCCGTGCGGTCAAAGCACTCAAACATACGGTTGAACTTGAGCAGGCGGTTGAAGCGCAGCAGAGGAGTGTGTATGCCAAGGGAGAGGTACAGCAAGTCTGTGGGCAGGATGGCCGCCACGTCTAGTTTGAACTGGAACGTCCGCAGGTAGCTGTCTCTCAGCCGAGATACTTCCTTTACCAGCAGGCCCTGCTCCAAGTAACCTGACACAAACACAGGATGTGGTCATGTTAAGGTATGGCTAGTTTGGGGTTGTGGTCAGGTTAGGGTTGCAGCGACGTCTCTGATTGGTGGAGCTCGCTGTTATCATGCAATGAGATGTCGCTCTTGCACTATAGGATTGTGGGTAGTGTATTTCTTCTGCATCAAAAGCAATAGTTTATATGAGGAAATAATTCAAAATACTGTCAAAAATTATGTTTTTGAGAGACAATTCAGAAAAATTTCACTCTACATCTACTATACCATGTCATGACATTTATGAGATTTATTGAGTGAGAATTTACAGTAGCTGCATACAGTAGTGTTTACAGTAAAACATTTTGCTGCACTGTGGGCTCAATTTTTGATTTCCAAAATCTGTGTAGATCGTTTGTGGAGGACAATCTGAAGATGCAGTGTAGCAGATTTAGTGTCACTTGACCAAGAAATGTGGGAGGAAAACGGTTGAATAGGTTTTACAGTTTTTGAGAAAAACAGAGGACTTTACAATTCCTGCAAGCTCAAAGCATCTGGTCACTTGGGTCTACATTTTGGTAGTAGTTGTGATAGCACATACAGCTGACTTATTATGAATTTTCAAAGTTTTATAATTTAGACGGTTGCTGTAGCACCACAATGCCAATTGAGTATATACAAAATTTGTTGGCTTTAGACTATGTGCAAAGTTTGTTGATTTTTCATGTATGATAGGAAGATGAGAATATTGGCAATAACAAGAGGTCCCAGCAGCTGAGGTGCCCAGCCCATAAAAATCATAATCATCTCAGTGAAAAGCAAGCAAATGAAAATACTGGGTTCCAGAGCGCAGTGGTGCCGCCGTCACCTCCTGTCTGAATGGCCTCTGAAGCTGGAGCAGCAGGCAGCCCACAATACCTTTTCTTCTGGAAAGTTCTAGACTACCTCCTTCTCCCGGGTTCTAAAGGGAAATGGCTGTGGGAATAAAAGAGTGTTTCTACCTGTTTGTCTTGACAGTGGGGAATCTAAAGTAGGTGACAGAGGGGAGGGTCTGAAACTTCTGTTGAAGGAGTGGTCATAGTCAGCCATGTTGGCCTCACAGACAGCATGAATTCGGCCTTCTTCACCACCTGTTTGTAGTATAAGCCAGACAGGCTAGTCTGCTGGACACCTGTACTATCCTGGCTAGTGCATTCTTTTGTTTTACACCAACACTGCCATACCAGCATATCAAAGAGAATGTAAAAAGAAAGTATATAAGCTTTATAGAAGAGAGTCATCAGGGACCTGTCAACTTGGAACTTTGACAGTTTCGTAAGACAAAAAGGCATGTCAGAATTACATACTAAGGTCAGCTTATGGTGCCAAGATATTTATGTATAATTGGCCATCGTTTCCAACCCCTGGCCCCTTAGTAACAGTGCTATAGTGGAAGGGGGTTGACCCTTGGAATCAAAACACATCTCTTTGTTTTTTCTTACATTAAGTTATAAAAAAAAACATTTAACTATTACACCAGAAAAAAAAAAAAAAAATCTACCACAGGACCATCACTCGTTTCATGATCCTGAAGAAGAACTAACAACAACTGAGTCATAAAGCGTGTACATCTGAGGTACACTTAAGTTAAAGTGTAGCAGGTTGCTAGGTTACCTGTCCTCACCCTGACAACCATGTCCAGGATGTAGAGGCCGTCACATAGGTAGTCCAGGACCAGCCACACCACTGCCCCCCTGGTCTGCAGCTCATCAAAACAGGCCCTACGCTCACTCACACACACACACACACACACACACATACACACAAACACACACACGTACACACCACATACTGTATTTTAAATAATTTATCGAAATCCACAAATTAGCCATCAATACGATCATGGCTAGCCATGTATAAGTACAGGGAGGTGTGATACCATACCTGACCACCAAGAGGCACCAATTGTAGAGCACAGCAATGGCAATGATGATCAGCCAGTAGTAATAGACATCATCAGCTGGAGCTAAGACCAAAGCGACCGACCTCTTACTATCCACACATAAACACACACACACACATACATACACACACACACACACACACACACACACACACACACACACACACACACACACACACACACACACAAACAACGCAAACATACTCAAATATAAGCACATGCATACACATATGGACAAACACACACAGAATCAATAGGAAATGAAAGTGGGTACATCACAATTCAAAAAATGTACACAAAACTGGAAGGACATAATTTTGAGAAACCGTAAACTAGGATTAGGCTATTGAATGTATACTTTTAATCTTGATCTGTACTGTATCTCTAATTATTAAAGTTTATCTATCTTATTGCTAGCAAAATTCTTAGTGAATTTTCTTTAATTTCTTACTTAAGGTACACTAACATAGAGCTAAAACTTTGTACTGATCCACATTTATTTACTGTTTATTATTCCCAACTTTCCACTTTTATTGCATATTACTACATTTTGATTATCATGTCATCATTAATAGTCACACTTTTGTGTTGTGGTAATGGATAGATTAATATGAACTTAAACGTAGGGGGAAATTTGGGGATAATCACAGTAATATATCTGTGTGTTGAGGTCGTATGTGTGGTGTGGTCACAAATATTTTGTGGTCAAACGTGTGTCTGGCGTGGTTGGTTTCCGGGGCATCAGGGTGGGTGTGGCTGACGCGGCTGGGCGGAGCCTGCATCTCTGGTCCTCTGAAGCGCTCCAGGAAGGAGTCTGGACGCTCCTGCTCCTCCAGCAGGCTCTTGTGGGCCCACTCTCTCAGAGTCACCACCATACTGACCAATCTGGGGAGAGGGGGAGGAGTCACCACCATTCTGACCAGTCTGGGGAGAGGGGGAGGAGTCACCACCATACTGACCAGTCTGGGGAGAGGGGGAGGAGTCAGCACCATATTGACCAGTCTGGGGAGAGGGGGAGGAGTCAGCACCATACTGACCAATCTGGGGAGAGGGGGAAGAGTCACCACCATACTGACCAGTCTGGGGAGAGGGGGAGGAGTCATCACCATACTGACCAGTCTGGGGAGAGGGGGAGGAGTCATCACCATACTGACCAGTCTGGGGAGAGGGGGAGGAGTCACCACCATACTGACCAGTCTGGGGAGAGGGGGAGGAGTCAGCACCATACTGACCAGTCTGGGGAGAGGGGGAGGAGTCAGCACCATACTGACCAATCTGGGGGAGGAAGCGCTAGGAGGGAGGAATAGTTTCTTCCTCACCTGGATAAGGCTCCTCTGCCTCGGAAGGAATTCCGGGAGTTGAGGCCTCTATGACCAATGGTTCCCATCCTCTGTAGTTCTGAGGATGTGTCATCACACATCGACTGTGCTCTATACACACACACACACACACACACACACGTCTGTAAGATGTCCCCTAAATCATGAATACTGCTATATAATTACATATCTCAGTTCAGCAGTGAGGTGTATCATGTGTGTTTACTACTAACCTGCTGAGCATACTGTCTGCTCTCTCTCCCTCCTCCTCTGTCCAGGTTTTCACTGATAATCTGTGAGATGCCAAGTCTGTACTCTCTCCCAACACTTGCCCTGTCATTCTACACACACACACACACACACACATACACACACACAAACACACAGTGATTTGTGGATTTAAACAAAACGCTAAAATATGAAGGTTATTCTAGGTATACAGTAGTCTGTTATAAATTATAGTAGTCTTATCAATTATAACCTGGCACAGCAACAATCTGTCTAGTAGCCATGACTACAGAAAGAAAAGGAAAATGAGGGAGAACGAGAGGACAGAAAGGGAGAGAGGGGAGAGAACGTATAAAAGAGAATGAAGAGAAAGATGCATCTTTAAAATGTTTCTACCTGCTCTGATATTGTATCCCTGATGCTGCTGAAAGTTAATGTGTGTGTGTGTGTGTGTGTGTGTGTGTGTGTGTGTGTGTGTGTGTGTGTGTGTGTGTGTGTGTGTGTGTGTGTGTGTGTGCTCCTGCGTGTGTTGAAAGTGTTTTAAGGATATTTTAAGCACGAACCTGATTGATGATTGCCTTCTGTCGAATAACTTGATTGGACTATAATCTGGTTGGGTGCTGGTCACTCGTTCACTCGTTTCTCCAGCTACAACTAGCAATGTCTGTCTGTCTCTGAAGCTTCTTATGGCTGTCTGTCTGTCTGTCTGTCTCACTAGTAAACTAGAGGGATGAGAGGGAGAAGAGGAATAGAGAAATAGAGAGAGAATATAATTATATGCGACCTCTCCACAGACACACACACACAATTCATCTTTGTAACAGCATCTCACAACCATCAATCTGTAGGGTTCTCTGCCTTCCTCTCTCCCTACTTTGTATGTGTGTGTCATCTGAGCCTTTCCTTTGTACAAGAAAGCTCATTGTTATTCAGCAAGCTCCTTTGAAGTGGTGTGAGAGTGTGGAGTGGTGTAGTGTGTGTGTGAGAGAGAGAGAGAGAGAGAGAGAGAGAGAAAGAGGTGGTTTACGACCTGCGTGATAAACGAGAACATTAGGAAGATGGGTTGAATCACAGTTATCATGACTATTATTTATTAATATTTATTATCTATCTATCCATCTATCTATCTATCTATCTATCTGAGGTCACTTAAGGGGTCCCACAAATGCTGTCTATCACAGAGCTCTGAGATTCAGAGCCGGTTGTAAATCCCTCACACATCACTGTACTCTGCACTCTTTAGTTAACTGGGCATCAGTATCCAAGTGCAGAACTCCCCACTGGTATCTTTTCATTTATAAATCCATCCTTGGATTACTGCCCACTTTACTATCCACTTACATGTCACATAAACAGTCCTGCCATCACCTACGCTCCCAGGACTTGATGACTCTCACCACCCCCTCAGACCATACTGACCTCGGGAAGAAGGCCTTCTCCTACTCTGGAACACGCTACAGCAGGACTGAAGCTGTCCAGTTTGATTCCCCTGGAGGATTTTAACTACTTTTAGGGAAACTGGAGAGAGGGTCCGTGGGGATTTGCTCTTGTACTTAATATAATCTGTGTTTACTTGGGCACTTTTGCTTTTATCATTTTAATGTTTGTGTCTTAATTTTGTTTTGGTATTTAATGTCCTGTAACTTTGTATTATTGCCACTGTTTGTCTGACCAGGTCTCTCTTGAGAATAAAACCCTGTGTCTCAATAAGATTTGCCTGTCTAAATAAAGGTAAAAAGTGCATCTCAAACTTGGGGTCTGCTTTGTCCAAATGGAAGCTGTACCTTAATTTGGAAATGTAGGCCTGAGAACAGGCTGACCAAGATTTCCTTTGGTTGAAGACCGGCAGCATTCGAAACAAATTATTTTCATAGATAACTGTTAGGCTGCCGTGTAACCCAGGCCTGAGTGAACTCATCACTGTACACTTCCTTGCAATGTGAGATGGACTTCCCTGACAGTAAGACAGTCACAACAATGGCAGATATTTATTTACAAAGCACTGCTCCACAACCTACCTACTACCTCACTTTGCTTTTCAACTGGAAAAACACCCAACATGGTTCCAGGGCTGGTTGACGTTAACGTCCCTCCTGGAGCCTCTGTTCTAGGGGGAACAACTGTGACTGTTCTAGTGTTGAGTGTTTGGGAGCTGGAGTCCCTGGTCCCTGTGGGCCGTTTCAAGCGGTTGGTGTTTGAACTACTTTCTGAAGGATATAGCTGGTATTAACTTTCCATTATCATGTAACATACTCTGTTGCATGTTTTCATTGTTGTGTATTTCTAATGAATATCTACAGGTTTCTTGTATGTAATCACAGGGTCCTTTTTTCTCCAAAGTTCATAAATAAAAAATGAGTACAGACACACACACATACTGTACACACACACACACACACACACACACACACACACACACACACACACACACACACACACACACACAGAGACACTGATTCAATGCTAGGCACAGTTTTATTAGTCTTATACATTCGTATATACTGAGGAAGTACCAGTCTGACTCCATGGTTGAAGTGCAGACTGTTCCAGTTTCTCTCCCATTTCTGAATCGTCACACACACACACACGACATTCAAAGCTTTGATTGCCGGCTGTAAATAATACACAAACATTTTGCATAATGTATGTCGTTTTTGATCAATATTGAACAGGATCAAAGGTGAATTTGATCCAACAGAAAACAGGAATGTTTGAAAGCTTTTGAGGTCAGCAGGTCAAATCAGCATCAAAGCAACATTGCATTCAACATTGCTTCCCCCCTCTCCCCTCCCCTCCCCTCCCCTTCCCTTCCCTTCCATCAGGTGTGAAAGAGCAGACTTTCCAGTCCTCCACCACTCACCACTGAACAATAACAAAGGAAACCAACCACAGTCAAACATGGCTTATCTCCACATTCATCGGCAGCTATGTTGTCAGATATGTTCAGCATTAACTGAGTTGTTAGTAGCTAACTAAGATTTCATTGGCTGTTATTGACTTCCTGGGCAGGACTGACAGGACATCCCAGTACACAGACTGGGATCTGACCTCGTCCAATCCTCCTCCAGAAAATCACTACTGTAACATGACTGACTGGGTCAAAGCTTTCATCAGGCAGTCATGTAACACCTGCAGCCAAGAGTAAATGATGTTCAAGATGTTTATGATGAGGGCTGAGAACTGTGTGTGTGTGTGTGTGTGTGTGTGTGTCTGTATGTATATGAGTGTGCGTGAGTGAGTGTGTGAGTGTGTGAGTGTGTGTGTGTGTGTGTGTGTGTGTGTGTGTGTGTGTGTGTGTATGTGTGTGTGTGTGTGTGTGTGTGTGTGTGTTTACGCCCTCTTCATCCCTCGGCCCATGAGGCATGCGAACACAGTCATCACCATCTTAGGGTTCACCTCCACCAGGTCTTCTGGCAGCGCGTACACACGAGCCCCGATCTTCCTCGCCATGGAAACAGCATACCTGGGGTCAGAGGTTAGAGTTAGGACCCAGTCCATTCTGGATGGAGGGGGGGGAGTGGGGCATCATCCGCCTTGAGCTGACTGTCTCTGGGGGTCCCAGGCATGAAAATCCCTTAAAGCAGCAAGAAACTATTTCCTACCACTAGATAGAAGCAAGAGAAACAAAAGGCTTAAAACATATAATATGTACATTTAAGAGCGAAGAGAAGAGTGAAGAGAAGTTGCGGGCCATAATTTGACAACACAGGCAGAAATGCTGGAATAACAAGACACAGCGACTGGTAGGGGTGAGTCATTGAAGTAGGACGCTATTAGGACGCTATGGCTCAATGAAACAATCTGATATCAGGTGGTTTTAATGAGTTTTGACAAAATGTGAAAACATATCTTATTATTGCAGCTTTAATAAAAGACAGACTAACTTGGATATAAAGGTAAGGGTTAGTTAGGATTAGTTAAAGACAGACTAACGTGGCATTATGGTAAGGGTTAGTTAGGATTAGTTAAAGACAAACTAACTTGGCATTTTCCAGTTTGTCATCATCAGAGAGACTTCCTGTCTTCACAAGGTCATAGGTCACACTGCCTGGCTGGATGGAGTCAATGAGGTCCAGAACAGGAAGACTGCTACTGATCCCTCTATCCTGAAATCACACACACAATCAATCAATCAATCAATCAATCAATCAATCAATCAATCAATCAATCAATCAATCAAAGCTTTATTTGTATAGCGCATTTCATACCCAGAGGCAACACAATGCGCTTTACAGAGAACAAGGGAGGTGGGCATACGTCTGATACCTACCCATGCCTTAGAAACACACACACACATACACACACACACACACACTTACACTCACTCACACACACTCCCACACCAAGCCTGTTCATTTGTGATACATGACTGACCTTGAAGCTTGAGATCTTGGAGCTCTTCCCGGCTTCTGCCAAAGTCTTGTTGACCCACTTCACGATCAGTTCATCTCCTGCTGCCTCTCCATCGCCCAGGTCCTCCAGCACATTCAGAGTGTATCTGAGGATAGGTCAGCGATTAGTCAGGTCAGACTATCTGAGGATAGGTCAGCGATTAGTCAGGTCAGACTATCTGAGGATAGGTCAGCGATTAGTCAGGTCAGACTATCTGAGGATAGGTCAGCGATTAATCAGGTCAGACTATCTGAGGATAGGTCAGCGATTAGTCAGGTCAGACTATCTGAGGATAGGTCAGCGATTAATCAGGTCAGACTATCTGAGGATAGGTCAGCGATTAG
>NC_140247.1:7534126-7779126 GCF_949987555.1 Borostomias antarcticus | reverse complement strand
GTATGAGTGAGTTACTGTACCTGTGTGACTAACCAACCCTGCTGTATGACTGCTAACTAACCTGTGTGGTGAACGGCGTCAGTTTCTTCTTGTTAATGGTTCTCTCGTCTATGGTGTCAGGAACCGACAGGTTAATCATTTTACTGCAGAAGAACAGGAGAGTTAGAGACCAGTCAGAGGAGAGAGCAGAGAGGAAAGAGAGGAGAGGCCAGAGAGGAAAGAGATCACAGTCAGAGAGGAGAGACAATAGAGGAGAGGAGAGACCAGACAGCAGAGGAGAGAGCAGAGAGAGGAAAGAGCACAGAGGACAGAGACCAGAGTCAGAGAGGAGACACCAGCCTCACCACAGCACAATGCCGTCCCCCACAGCAGTGAACAGGGCGTCGGTGTTGGGGTCCATGGGCAGGACATGTTGGCAGTCTGGATCCTTCTCCAGAGCAGAGTTGATCCAGTTGGTGAAGGCATAGCGCTCCTCCTCTGAAACACACACAGTCACACAACCCATCAGTGTACCACAGCACACACAGCTTTATTACTGGCGTACATATCCCTCATCCCTGTGTATCGAAATGTAGGCTGGACTTCACTGAATTATGATACAACACTGGTACCTGTTCCTATAGAAGGCATTGGCACTCAATCTACGATCATAACTCACATCACTACTAAACTGGAAATATTCAGCCATCACAACAAGATCATGGATCCTAGAACTAGAGGCGGAGTCGTGCCAAATACTGTCCGGTTGCCAACATGTGTCCAGGTGATGTAATCGCCCCCCCCCCCCCCCCCCCCCGGTATACCAACGTGACGTGCTAGCGTTGCTACTGCTGAGTAGCGCTCGCTTTACTGGGCTAGCTTCAAAATGCATGTGCAGTCCGCGTACATAGTAGCTAAATCTGTCCATGGAAAAATGATTGATCTTAGTTACAAGATTGAGCTAGCCAGGCAGTTTTGTGTTTGAGTTGAGATACAAAGTATTGTTTTTTGTGTACAAAGCAATATGCATTATGTACTCCTGGACATATATACTTGTATAGTTATACTGTATATTTCTACAGACAATGTATGCAGGTCCATATGCATCTTATTCTATACTGCACAGTCACTGTACATATGGCTGCACAGTCACTGTACATATGGATGCACTTCGTCCCTGATATCCCTTTGTATGCTGCTGCCCCCCCCCCCTTATCTAGTGTCTTTTTTTGTTACTCTGTATCCAGTGTTTCCAAACTTTCTGTAATTTTCAATGCTGAAACGCCAAATGTCCCCCCATGGGTATCAATAAAGTCTTATCTTATCTTAAATGAGCTGTGTCTAGCAACCCCAGTGGTGGGCTCTGGTACATCTCAAGGGACAGACAAACGGTTGGGCAGAGACCATTTTAATAACCCCCTCCGATTTCATGAGGAATTCAGAATCATATCCAAAGTAAACTGAAACTGGACCTCTTTGTAACGCATATCCATTTTCAAACATTGATTGCTGAGGAGTTTGAAGATGCTTGTACATGTTTTATTTGATTTATTTTGTTTGCTTTATTCTTTTCTCATGTAAATTGTTGTTTTGGGTCAGTGTAGGTAATTGTATCCCTTTGAGACTCCCATCATAAATAAAGGTTCAATAAAAATGAATCAAACACACTGAGGCAAAGACAGACACACACTGACGTCATACAGCAACGCACACACCTGAGACTGTGGATCAGCCACCAGCTCTATCCTGTACCTGCCCCTCCAGGCCAAGGCTGGATGTCTGCGCCATTGTCTGGGAACCTCCCGCTTTCTTCACAAACACACCCACTGACCTGAGAACGAGTGCTGTGTTCCCTCACTGGAGAGCTCACTGGTTCCCCTTATGGCCAGGATTCCTTCCTTCCTGTTGATGGCCTTGCGGAAGCTCTGGGCGATGTTATCACTCTTCAGCTCATGGAAGATCTGCACCAAACATACACAGAGAGCACAGGTTGGGGTCAGTCTGTGGTTAGGGTTTAGGCCTCAGGGTCAGGGTTAGGGTTAGGGTTAGGCTAGGGTTGTATGGCTGCACCCACCGAGATGAACTCATCAAAGCTGATCTGGTTGTCTTTGTTGCGGTCAAGTTTCTGGATGATCTCTCGGATTTTGTATCCCGGCAATGGCAAGTTAGCCTCTTTGAACAGGTCAGTCAGCTCAGTGTCACAGATGAAGCCATTACTGTTGATATCTGGTGAGGGAGATGGAGAGGGAGAGGGAGAGGGAGAGGGAGAGGGAGAGGGAGAGGGAGAGGGAGAGGGAGAGGGAGAGAGTATAAGAAAGAAAGAGAAAAGGAGAGATGGAAGGAGAGATTATATCTGTTTGAACCGTATCCATCCACAAATAGGACAGGACACTACTTCACATTTACTGTAGAGCTTTCACAAATGCACATGTGCCTTTTAGCAGACCTAGTGAAATGCACTTTGAAGAAGCATGATTTGACAAGCTCTAGCCCTAGCCCTGACCCATGACCCCACACTCACCTACTTTCCCGAAGGCCTCCCTCAGTTCCTCCAGCTCCTCGTTTGAGATCTTTCCTGCCATCTCTCTTTATCACAAGCAGCAGCCCTGCAGTGTGGACAGAGAGGACATGAAGGCTGCCTGCCTGGAGCTCGCTAGATCACAGGACGGTCTCACAAGGCTACTTGCTTGGCACCTGACCGCACAAGTCCTTCTTTCAACTCAAAGGACAACTGTTTCTATACATCCTGTCCTGACCAATCATGGCCAAGCTTCAAACAGCTCTGGCCCACAGGGACGACCACACCCACAAACTAACTACAGCAAAGCATGATGTGTCAAATTATGTAGTATGCCGTTAGCCTATTAATGCTATATGAAAACGTGTAAGAATAAATCTCTCAATATAACGGTATCAATAGCCTATGGATGATACATCATTTGATGGCAGTAGATCTAGAGGCCTTTATCACTTGACTGAAGATGTTAACCAGGCTGTTGTGTTCTGCAATCAGTGACTGATTGGTTAGGGTTCCGCATGATCCAAATCAGAGCACACGTCATTAATTCCTCACTGTACGGCCAGTCCCACGGCGGCGGACGCAGCCTACAATAAAAAAAAACGCCTCTCAGCTAAATCTCATTATAGGCTACAGCTCTACTGGGACGCTCTCTATTAGGTGATAAACTGACACTCTCCAAACCGCAGTAAGCAGGCGGAATGAGCACTGAGACGGGAAGCAAGCAACCGGACAGATATTGTCTTATGTCCGAAAGATGTTTCAATAAAAACTGGGGAAAAAAAACTTAAAGAAAAGAGCTCACGCACAAAAGAAAAACAATGAGCTAAAAAGGATGAGAAACTCAGACACCGACAACAATCGCAACTCGGGAGTAGGCTCCTGCCGGGGGAGTCAGGAAATCTCGGTGTCATTGTTGCTTAGACTAGACTACGTTACTGTATTAGATAAACTGACGTTTTTTTCGGATATTACGCATGTGATGCAGTGTGTATCAGCCAAGAAACAAAGCACACAATAAATCAATTGTCATAACTAATCAATTGTCATAACTAAGGCTAATATAGCGGCGCGTTCTCAGTCCTACCGAACTCAACAGTGGTGTATTTAGTAGAACATCCGTAGAGGACTTGTATCCAGACGACCAGTCACTAGACCTCAGCCCCTCAATGTCCCGTAGACTCACATCCTCGACTGATGCCCCGCCCCGCCCCTCCCTGCTGCGGCCTCATCATAGGCTGCTGGTTTCACCCGCTACCTGTCAGTGCTGAACCTGGATCTGGTGAATATTCCCTAATCAACATTCTTTAGGGGACCCGCGGAATGGTTGCATAGGAGATTTTTGGAAGCCAAAATGGCTGCAAAGTTGTTGCTTTTCCTGTATCTTGAGTGGTAATATACAAAACAGTGAGTGAGTTGAACAGATAGCTTGTAGCTTCAATCCGTGTTTGATAGCCTACATTAATCTACAATGTGCTGTAGCAGGTTACCTTACAGCTCATACATTCGAGTTCTCGGCTGATCACCTGGGGCACCTAAAGAGGCCTTGTAGGTTAGATGCTGCAGTTAAGAGGCCTGGTTTAGAGACCGGGGTTAGAGGCTGGGGTTCAGAGACCTGGGTTAGAGTCTGGGGATAGAGGCCGGGGTTAGAGGCCTAGGTTAGAAGCCTGTGTTAGAGGCCTGGGTTACAGGCCTAGGTTAGAGTCAGAGTGACAGTTTATTCTGCTGCTTGTCCTCACATGCCTGGCAGCTCTGCAGGGCATATACGCCCCTCATACTCTGACCTGTTCATTCTTGTCAATCTGTAAATTCCACAGTCTTGTATGAGACGGTAGCTATGTTATTTCACCCTAACATCCCATCCTGTCTGTCTGGAATGGAGGATCTCTGCAGGTAGCTAATAAAACTGCTCATGTGTTTTAGTTGAACATTGTACAGTAGACTAGTAGCCTAGTGGGAACTCTGAGTGCATCTGTGTTTTGTCAACACAAGTTGACAAGCTCTGAATAGTGTGTGTGTGTGTGTGTGTGTGTGTATGTTTGTGTGTGTGTGTGTGTGTGTGTGTGTGTGTGTGTGTGTGTGTGTGTGCCCATTGTTGAATCCCAACACGATAAGGGAAATGCCTTAAACACACGCTCCTCTGACTCACACAGCCCTTCCTGTCTGCTCCTTGAGCCTCCTCTTCTCCTCTCCTCTCCTGCTCCTCCGGTCCTCCTCCAGACTCAATACACACAACTATTTAATAATATACACAATATACACACACAGAGATGCTCTTCAGCCAGCATTATTGATTGGATGCTTTTTAAAGCACAGACACACACGCATGCGCACACGCCCACACAGACACAGACACTGTATTATGGACCTTTAGCAGAAGGAATCAGAGTTGTCTTGTCCACTGGGGCCCTGGTCAATGGTGAAGGAAGAACCACGATGGAGACATCTTCACTCATATCTTCACTCATATCAGGTCATCAGTGCTGAAACAAACATTGCTCATCAACTCTGGAAATACACTTCTAATCATAAGATAGATAGAAGACTAATGAATGTTTGGGTGTGTTCCGGTGGTCTTAAAACATTATATAGATATAGGGAAGGCTTTTTGAGGTGTGTGTGTGTGTGTGTGTGTGTGTGTGTGTGTGTGTGTGTGTGTGTGTGTCGCAGTCAAAGAGAGGCTAGGTCGTGGTGGTCTGAATCCCAGAGGCCAGACTCTTTTGAGGGAAACAATGCAATGACTGCAGGGACACACCCATCTCCTCAGCCTGCATGGCCTTATATGGTCATACAGCCAGCTCCTGGACTGATTGGTTGATTTAGGTTCTAGAGTTCTGATTCTGTGGCACACATACACACACCTGTTCAGACACAGAAACACACTATAAACATTCCATTCACCTGTAAGACACACACACGCATACACACACACATACACACACACGCACGCACACACGCATGCTCTCTGCGTCATACATGTATCTCATTCACAAGGTGATGCGGCCAAAGTATTGTTCCTATGGCAAACCTTGGTAAAACTGGCAGCACAATCTCCTTAACATTCCCCACACATCTGGGAACCCTTCTCCACACCTCCATGCAGTTCTAAAACCGTTCTCTTCAGACACAGAAACACAGATGAGATCCACAGAGGTTAAGGCACTTTATTCATCACCTGAGACACAGGCCCGTTATTACAGGAAACAGATGATCCTGAAAAGTTACATGTCAGTACGGCAGACACTAACATAACAGTTACATGTCAGTACGGCAGACACTAACATAACAGTTACATGTCAGTATGGCAGACACTAACATAACAGTTACATGTCAGTACTGCAGACACTAACATAACAGTTACATGTCAGTATGGCAGACACTAACATAACAGTTACATGTCAGTACTGCAGACACTAACATAACAGTTACATGTCAGTACTGCAGACACTAACATAACAATTACATGTCAGTACTGCAGACACTAACATAACAATTACATGTCAGTACTGGGCTACAGACACTAACAAAGCTTTGTCACCATTAAGTTCGAGAGGACAGGGTGTACGGAGAAGAGTAGCCCCTTTCAGGACTACCGCTGTCCCTACAGTCCCTTGTCCCTTCATAGACCAGCTGTCCTAAAAAGAATCAACAAAGTGTCACAGAGAAATTTCAAAGATACTCACTCACTCACTCAAGGCTGGGTTTTGAACACTTGGAATTGCTAATAAACACTGCTAATAATAATGTATCTTATTCGACTTCTGGCAAACTGCCTTTTCTAAAAAATGGTCCGTCTTCTTCAGCGGTGGCACTAGCGAGGACAGAGACTGCAGGGCGCACCACCAATAACAAATGCGAAAGAAGACCGTTTTTTAGGCAATGCAGTTTGCCAGAAGTCAAATAAGATACATTAAACATGTTTATTAGCAATTCTCAGCATTCAAAACCCAGCACCGGTTAAGGTGAAACCTTAGGCCAGCTGGTCTATGGAGGGACAAGGGACAGTGGTAGCTCGTTCGATGGCTGGACCTAACAGTTCTGAAAAGGGCTAGGAGGGGTCAGGTCTAGGATGGAAGTGGGGTTGGGGGAGGTGGAGAGTGTAAGACCAAGGGGGGTAAGATGTGGGAAGTATCACTGAGGTAGAACACATCCCAGTCCAGTAACGTCTCTCCTCTCCTTCACACTGTACTGGCTGATTGTCTGACTGGTGTGAATGACTGGTGTGACTGGTCAGTACATACAGTAGGGAACCACAGGACAAAGCCACAGTCCAGGTCTTAAATGCACACTGCCAGGACCTGACTGGTGTGAATGGCCATTTTATACAAATTATTGTATAATTAAATTATTATTTAATGGCAATATACAAACCTCTCAAGTAGAAAAAAAATACCAGAGTGAGAGAAATACTGGTTTGTTTGTACATCAAGGCACTTCCTGATTGGACAAACAACACCTCTACGGTGTTTCTTCTCTAGCACCTATTGGCCGATGTCCTCCAACTCTTAACTCATCAGGAAGCTGCAACAGATAGACAGGAGGGAATTAGAGACCTCTTATAGCACTCAAATATATGGGAACCTTTAGGCCCATCTATGGTTACTGTAGGAGTGTCTATGGTTACCTGTAGGGGTATCCGTGGTACTTGGCTCTGAAGATGGACAGCAGCCAACTAAAGAACAGCATTACCAGACCAATCCCAGCAACACACATGACTGGGTGAGAAAAGCAACAGAGGAAGGATTTAGAAAAACTCTCTTGGCTAATGAGAGATGAGGGTATTAAGGAAGATGTGCAAAAACACATTTTGTTGATGCAGGTCACTATATAAAGACTTTGTAAGCAAAGGCTATAAGAAGTTACTGGAGACTTGTCTGCCTGTAGTTTGAAAGGTGCCAGTCTACTGGCCATTAAGTGGCCTCTCAACAGTTTTGCTCTCTACATTTTCTCCCAAGGTACTCAGAGCACTGTTAAGAGGCCGCCCCCACAAACTTTCTATCCAGTGACACTTTAATAACCAGCCTAACCCTAAAACCCGCGGTATACTTGCTGTTTAACGACGCGTACGTGTAGACAAGCGCTTATTTTGCGGCGTGTTAATTTCTCAGGACCTGCACAGCCAACAGTCAAAAGGAATGCCAGAGATGTGTGGTGGACATCTTTTGTACGTGTACACGCACATAAAGCAAGTATGCTGTGGGCTTTAGCCTGTAGTAACCATCCTAACTCTAACCACGTATTAAGCAGCCTAATACTAAACCTGTAACAACCAGCCTAGCCATAACCCTGTATTAACCAACCTAACCATAACCTGTACTAACCAGCCTTACCCTGTAATAACCAGCCTAACCATAGCCAAGCCTTCCAATTGCCGGGTTGTTTCCTGTAATGTTTTTATCTTGATAGTGAATGTCTTAGGATAACTGAAGATTCTAAATATTGATGTATTGTAAATATTGTTGATTGTGCTGTTGCCACTAAACGAAGGATGTCACTTCCTGTTCTCTGAACACTGATGAAGGGCTGAAACGTATCTGTCTGTAGACAAGCTGCATTGAAAGATTAAAAGGTATCTTAATTTTTAATTGTCGTGTGTTTGGAACCTGCATCCTGCTCCGATAGATACCCCTGTGTTCCGATAGATACCCCTGTGTTCCGATAGATACCCCTGTGTCTGATGTAGCATGTCCGTAGAATATTCTCTATCCTATGATGCTTTTAGCCTCTCTCACTCTGAAATGTAATTTAATGAAATGTATTGCTTTATAAATGTTCTTAGCCGGTAGACAAACATACTCCAGGAGCTTGCTCGCCTTGTTGAGAGGGGTCAGGGAAGAATTTTTACAGCTCACTTATCTGGCCCCCGGGTGAATACTGTTTTTTTGCTTCCCTCTGGAATATGTAGAGAGTGGGTCGTATGCCCACCTCCCTTGTTCTCTGTAAAGCGCATTGTGTTGCCTCTGGGTATGAAATGCGCTATACAAATAAAGCTTTGATTGATTGATTGATTGGAACCTGCATCCCAAGAACGGATTTATCTGTTCAGTTGAACATGCAATTCTCCATTGTATGTGAGTGTTTGTGAGCAATCTGGACATACTCTTTCTCTTGCCGATGTCCAGATCAGATGTAGCTGCCTCATGCAACAGCACCATCCCCATGGTAATAGCAGAGTCTGAGAAAAAGGTTAAGGGTCAAAAATGGGCTGTGTATGTATGTATGTATGCATGCATGTATGTATGTATGTACGTGTGTGTCTGTGTGTGTGTGTGTGTGTGTGTGTGTGTGTGTGTGTGTGTGTGTGTGTGTGTGTGCGCGTATGTGTGTGTGTTGAGGCAATGAAAGGATACTGAACAGCAGAACGATGTGGGTCTCTGCCACAAATTGGGCCTGGCTGCTTCCATGGATGTAGCTCTGGAACAAGACACAAAGAGACTTAACAAACAAACAAACAAACAGACACACGCACACAAATGAACACACAAGGCCTCACCACTTGTCCAGTGTTGGGGTTCTTGTGGGCGTAAGGGGGCCCGCGGATGTGATTCCACATCTGTCCTGACGTCATGATCAGAACAAAGCACTAAAACACACACACACACACACACACACACACACACACACACACACACACACACACACACACACACACACACACACACACACACACACAAAATTAGACAGGGAATCAACTGTTTGAATGTGGAGGGAAGGTTCCCAGGGCAGCAAAGGGTGAGGGATCAGGGTGAGGGTTACCAGGGCAGAGAAGGCCCAGACGTTCTTATTGAAGAGGAACTCCAGATTGTTGCGTCGAAGGTAGGCCAGCCCTCCAATCACGGCCAGCAGGAAGCCCAACATCAGAGGCCCTGCGTAGTTAGGAGGCCGAATCACCCTGATCTACACACACAAGCACAAGCACGCAAGCACGCACACACACGCACACGGTAAGAGATTAACATTATTCCATTCAAAATACACTAAACTTTTTTTAAGAACATAAAAATCGATTCTCAGACCCAGAGCTGGCTGACGTAGTCTTACGTGTACGTCAGTGCGGTCTGCAACCCAGCGGGCCAGCTGCTCGGCAGCGAAGCCCCGAACCTGCAACTCGTACGTGTCACTGCGTTTCGGCTTGCCCTTGGCTGGGAAGTGGATGAAGGTCGGAGCAGAGTTCATGTTGAGCTGTAACAAAACCCCAGGTACAATAACTCACTGGTACTGGTAACTACTACAACTGTCAGGTTAATACAGTACTACTGGAAAACTACTGCTACTATAGTGCTGCTGCTGCTATTACTACTACTACTGCGAAACTGCTACCATGCTACCATCATGTCAGTGTTGTGTTGTGTATTGATATTCGATCCTGTATGAGGCTGATCTTCACCATTTGGAAGACATCAGAACCTTCATCAAAATCCACAGCTACGAAGAAGACCTTGTTGGTGAAGGCACTGGAGTAACGCCAGGAGTTGGCAAGCACCTGAAACTCCTCATCTGCCTGCCTGCAAACACACAAAGCAACTCAGTAATACACACACATGCACAATCTTATACACTAATACACACAGCAACCCACCCCCTCTTCACCTGCAGACTCCACACTGCCTTTGAGGCTGCAGAGCTGTGAACATGATGACGACGGAGAAGTTGCGAGGAGGGGCCTTCACGAACCGACGGAACTTGTCCCCGTTCATGCGGATGACGGATCGTTTACCGGCCCAATCCATCATCTGACCCACCTTCTCCGAGAGCAGGGTCTGGGGGAGGAACACAGGTTAGTACAAGACAGGGAGGGCATGGGTGCTACTCACATCGTGAGTTGGAAAGAGTTGGCAAAACATGGTCAACTAAGTCTGCAAACGTTACAAAAGCCTAAAAACTAGCTGAAGCAATGATGTTGTCTGCTAGAAGGTTAGCTAACGTTAGGTCCGGAGTTAGCTATACATTAACATCCCACCAACTAGCTAACGTGCGTTAGCTAACTAAACACCCAGAAAACGAGGGATTGTGTGTTCTCAGGTTAACATTACACCATGAGGTACCATCTCACTTTCACTGTGCATGCCTGATAGTTATAAGTCAAAGCTACAAAGCTCCACTAACGTTAGCTAACATTAGCTATCTTCGTCACACCGATTAAAATCCTCCATTGAATTGAACGTTAAGTCACCAATCTCCTTGAGACCAACATACCTCCCTTTTCTTCTGTCCAATTGAGGGAAGTCCATTGAAAATCAGGACCAGCAAAAGTGAATACAAAAGTTTAGTAAACATTTCCATCCTAGCTAAGTTAAAGTTACTTCCCTGACTGACACTACTGCCTTCTCGTATGAAGCCCTGTCAGATGGCTATTGGTTGATTTCCAGCCCTGTCAGATGGCTATTGGTTGATTTCCAGCCCTGTCAGATGGCTATTGGTTGATTTCCAGCCCTGTCAGATGGCTATTGGTTGATTTCCAGCCCTGTCAGATGGCTATTGGTTGATTTCCAGCCCTGTCAGATGGCTATTGGTTGATTTCCAGCCCTGTCAGATGGCTATTGGTTGATTTCCAGCCCTGTCAGATGGCTATTGGTTGATTTCCAGCCCTGTCAGATGGCTATTGGTTGATTTCCAGCCCTGTCAGATGGCTATTGGTTGATTTCCAGCCAATTGCCGCCCGTTATGGAGCGACTGGTGGTCTGTAGAGTTGAGGACTGTCAACCATGGCTGTCAACAGAAGAGGGCAGCAAAGATGAAGGAGAAACTGAAGCATCTCTAGGCTACTTGAAATACTTTCAGCGTTTGCCTGAGTACATACCTGGATGTCAGGTGGGTAGAATTCGTTTTTTGGGGATCAGTTATTGGTTTTATTTAGAACTCTCTTTTAAATTAACTTTGGAGAAATGTGTTTGGAAACGTTTTGAATGTTTGTGGGACACAACATTCATCTCTCTCAGACTACCTTTCTCATCCCTGATGTAGACTGAAAAATTGTCAGTGGAGCAGCATCATCTATGCGCTGATCCCTAGGCTACAAGAGACTACTCTCAAAAGCAAAAAATAAGCAATTTTACGATTTAATGAAGCTGCTTTTTTTTCTTCCAATTAGACTAGCCTACTTGTAACACCATTAGGCTATTTATTATAATTGAAGTGAATATCATGTAGCCTACATGCCGTATTCAATTGTAGCCCTACCAAAATAAATGATCGGTCAAAATTAGTAAGACATGAACTAAAAGTGATTGGCACATGTTTTATTTAAGTCCCTTCATATTAATGTCAGGTTATTACATACATTCTTACAACAGATATTCATGGTGTCATGTTTCGCTTGAAGGGGTGTTGTGCAGAATTTCTTTTCTGTTTTGAGGTTTAGGGTAAAGGTTTGGGAACCACTGGAGGACAGATGACCCCTCCTCTCGGTTGGAGCACGCAGCGGGCACCAAGGTAACGTACACAGACATAGGAGCCGGTAGATCACGGGACGGAGGGGTAGGTTTTAATAAAAATCGATTTTGATATTAACTAACGAGGGCAAACTAAATGCTTGACAGTGGAGGCTTAATTCATTAATTAATTAATTGGAGGCTTAATTTACTGTTAGATTAGGCTACCAATCGAAGGGGTTCCATATGGGTTTGCTATGACGATCATGGCTCAACATCTGAAATGCGTCCTGTCACGCACTGATATAGCCTACATTATTGTAGTTTAATACTGAATGAATAGTCTATCACACCGAGACGCGTAGGCTACAATGCTGTGGGCTAAGTCGTAGTTGTCCATCATCATTTTAATATTTGAGCAAGGCTCCAAGATACCTTAAGGGCAAGGGCAATTGCCCTCCCCTGCAGATAATCGATTGACTAGAGTAGCCTATACAGGCTACTGTGTAGGCAATTCATATTTTTACCCCTCAATGCATCTTTCACTCTTGATCTATCGTATAATAGGCCGATATACGGTAGGCTACTATAGAAATCAACCCACGCTGAGGGGTTGGTTGCCTGTGTTGGGTAGGACAGCTGGGTTACGTTGTTACTGAGCCTGAAGTGAAGATGCCTGCTGAGGGGAAGTCAGACATGGACCGTGTCGGCGTGTTCAAGGAGATGGGCTACATCTCAATCGGAGACAAGTACACACCGTCCACCTACCGTGAGTCCCCAGATATATAGGGCCTATGTTATCATGAGTTGACAGAGGCAACCCTTTGTAGAGTAGGCTAGCCTTAACAGTATAGGCTACTTAATGAGTTTACTACTTACCACAAAAATGCACTACTTTTTAGGGGTAGGGTACTTCTTTCACAGCATTCAAAGGGCATATCCTTCTTGAGAAATGTGAGAGCGTTTTTTATCAGTCAGTTACTTTTAGGTAGGCTCAGTGGTGGTTCTAGGGAGTGGCAAGGGGTGGCAGTTACCACCCCTGAAAAAGGCCTTGCCAGCCCAGTTGCTGCCCTATTTGTACGGGGGAGATAACCTCTGCCCCCCAGCTGGAACCCCTGCCACCCCAGGTAAAACTTTCTAGAACTGCTACTGTGTAGGCTACACTAGTTATAAGACTACTACTTTGTACTAGCCAACTTTAAGTGTAGGCTACTTTTATAAATGCACTTGTGTGTACATATTTTTCAAATAACTGAGATATTTCAAGCAGAGGACTGTAAATGGTTCAGCTATGCTGATAGACACAAATTAACCACTTCTCAAAACAGCTATAAATTACCACATACTGTAATAGATAACTAATAATAGTTAACTTACCGTATCAGTGAGTATTGTACATTTAATATAACCAGCCTCAACTGCTTCAGCGACCCCCAGCTGAGTAGGCCCTCAGCAGATACTTCTACAGAGCTACTCTCTCCATCCTGTCAGGTCCCTTTAATGAGGCGGCCCACAAGAACAAGCAGATGCTGGGTGCAGGTCCTAAGAGCCGCTCAGGGCTGCAGGTGGGCTACTTTGACTCTCAGTTCAAAAGGATCTTTGAGCGGGAGGCCCTGTCTGACCCGGTGAAGCTGGCCCGGCAGTACCGCAGCCTGCAGGCCCAGAAGAACGTTGGCAAGGCCTTCCTCCCTAGCAACGGGGAGAAAAAACCGTAAGGCATAACATTCAGACTGTGGTTCACAGTGATGGTCTCCCGATGTGTTCATGTGTGTGTGCGTGTGTGTGTGTGTGTGTGTGTGTGTGTGTGTGCGTGTGTGTGCATGTGTGTTGCAGATCCGGGTCAGGCAGCTACTACGGGACTCTGGCTGGTCCCATCCAAGCCATGAGCAACCAGAACCTCCCCAGGAAGCCACGCATCTCTCCTGGCAAGAACATCCTCACCAGCCCGCCCAAGAAGGGCAGTGGAAACAGGTACATGTATAAAGCTACAGGAACGCAGGGTCACCGTGTCGCTCGTCAGTATCACTTTCACCCTCACTCGCGGGTCCTCCTGACTTGCCACCGTGACCAGCTTACATGAGCAGCGCTTTGGCCGGCTACGCCACCCAAAAGCTAGCGATTCTGTGGCACGGGTGTGTGGTTTTTATACTGAGGAGTGAGTTTAACCAATTCAGCTCGGTTATATTTGGCGAACTTCAACTACTACCAATGTAATGTAATGTACTACCAATAATAATGTAATGTAATGTACTACCAATAATAACTCTGTTACACAAGTACAGGTATGTAGATAGAGCTACAAATACGCAGGTACAGGTAGAGAGATAAAGCTAGAGAAAGGTAGAGAGATAAAGCTACACTATAAAGCATATACAGTATAAAGCTATAGGTACTTAGATACAGATACAAGGGTGCAGATACAGGTACAGGTGCGCAGGTACAGTATACATACAGGAACAAGTACACAGATACAGGTAAAGGTACAGTATGTAGATACAGCTACAGGAACCCAGGTACAGGTATGTAGATGACCATGTTCAGGGGCTTAGGTGCAGGCGCTGTTACACATGTCACTATCACTCGTCATCAGTATTGCTTCCACCCTCACTTGCCCACTCTGGGCTCATTCTCGGGTCCTCTGACTTGCCATCGCACATAACCATTTCTCATAAGCAACACTACGCCACTGATCGCACTAGCGATTCGATGGCGCAGATGGGCAATATTTATACTGAGGAGTGAGTTTAACCAACCAGTTACACTACACTCATGCAATATGTTTGTAGGTACTATAGAAAGGCACAGATGCTATAGAGAGGTGATGTTGTTCAGCAGTAGTGATGTGATGATGTGTGATAGCTATGCGATGTTGTGTGACAGCTGTGATGTTGTGTGATAGCTATCCCAACGTCACCCTGTCTAAGATGGATCCATACTCCTTTGACCCCTACGACCGTGCCAAGGATGTCCTGAAGGTCAGACTGACATCCTAATTGCTACAGTAGGTAAAATATAGGGCCATATACAGGACTTTGGTGTGTATGTGTGTGTGTGTGTGTATGTGTGTGTTCCAGAGGGAACTAACCAACCACAGAGATCGACTGAAGGGAGGTCCGTTCAAGCTCAGCCTTCATCCCAAAGACTGTTTCGATAACAACCCCTATCATCTGGACATGCCCCTCCCCCCACCAAAGAGGTCAGAGGGGAAAAAACACTTCCTGGTTCCCTTCAAACCCCCCTCCCCCAACAAACGGGTGAGTCAAACCACTCTCCACTAACCCTAATCCTTAGGAGTGAGAAACAGACTTTACTGGGTATGATTTAGCATTTTGGTCTGGTGTTCAGTTTGAGAGGGTGTGGTTTGTGGGGGTGTGGTCTAAGGGTGTGTGGTCTGAGCAGGGGTGAGTTCAGCCCCGACAAAACATAACAAAACGTTTATTGAAACGTAAACAGTGGTGTGTTGGAACACTTTGCTGATTGGGTAACATAGAGAAAAAGTGTTGTTCAACCTGGAAACCGTAGCAAAACAGTGCACACTGTTTCAGATTGAACTCACTCCAGGTGTGGTTTGTGGGGAAGTGCTCTAATGGGGTGTGGTCTGAGCATGTGTGGTTTGTTGGGGTGTGGTTTGAGCCGGTGTGGTTTCAGGGGGTGTGGTCTGAGCAGGTTGGGATGTGGTCTTCTGTGTTTCAGATTGGAGGGATGAAGGCGGGAACATTTGATGTCTACCCCACATACTCTGCAAACCCTTTAGTCACACGCCGCTCCAAGTCTGTCTCCACCACTGAGGGCAAGATCTTCCACCCTGCCCCTGGACCCAAGAGCACCCCAGTCAAGAGCATCATCAGCCTCAATGTCAATAAGTAAGAAACAGCCAGGGGCCTCATTTATCAAAGAGCGTCTAAATTCAGGTGTAAAAGAGGGCGTACGACAAAAACGAGAAAAGGGCGGACTGCCGCGTACGACGAGAATATTTACACGCTTTTCGGATCTATCAAACATGGCGTACACGCTGCTGTGCCGATTCCTCAATGAAAAATCCGACGGTGTCGTAGAAGACAGCGGACGTGCACGCGCCTCGTGTTCCGCCCTCTCCACGCCCAAATTCAACCATATATGGTCAAAACTATGACAGCGCACAACGTGGATACCTTGAAGGAACCGACATAATATAGCGCGGAGCAAAGGCAAGACAATTACGTTTATGGAAAAACGCGGAAAGAAGATAAACTTTTCGGAGACGGAGGTGCATGTGCTTGATGGTGAGGTCCACGCGAGGAAAGAAAATCATCTTAGGAAGGTAAGCTATTTGTACTAGCCTACATTTGTCTGATTGCTCCTACAGTTTAGGTAGCCTACTGTACGTTTCCTGTATTTACAGTTACCATCCTGTATTTGGCGTAGGCTACACGGACATTCTGTATTATGTGGCTGTGAGGAAAGCAAACATTCTGTGGTAGGCTATGATTGATTTAGGACCAAAAACAGGGAACGATAACACAGATGACCACTTCATAATGTTAGACCACATTAAACATTTTCCCCTCTGGGAAATTAAGACTCTCATCTAAATCACCCGGTAAATCACAGCATTTATTTGACTGCCAACAGAAAAACATATCAAATGAATATGGCTGCACAATGAAATGTTTAATGCATAATAAAGTGTACAGACAAACTCAAAGAAAATGACTGAAATTGTTTCTCCAGACTCTGACGTGGGGTGGGACTCAGAGGTGGGGGAGTCTGCAGTGGTCCTTGACCTGACGGTCGTAACCCCGCCGGTTGCAGCCTCCACCTCCAGCGCCACGACCTCCAGTGCCTCCACCTCCAGCGCGCCGGCCTCCACCTCCTGTGCCATCTCCAGCGCCTCCGTCTACTTCTCCACCGCCCACGCCTCCACCTCCGGCTGCCAGCGTCCCTGCCTCAAGGGTCTCTGAGGGCTGGGCTTCCTCTCAGACACTGTGCCGGAGGCTCATGACCTTAGAGGCCCAGAGGGACATGGCAGAAGGGATTGGGGCAGTTGTTCAGCAGTTGGTGGAGGTCACCACACTACACCACCAGAGCCAACAGGACATCCTCACTGCACTTCATTCCCTCACACATGCTGTCACGGACCTCACACTGTCACTCACTACCACACTCACGGACCTCACACATTCACTCACAAACGTACTCACACACCTCACACAGTCACCCACCAACAGACAATAAAATGGTAAAAATGTGAACCTTACTTGTTTGTGTCTTCATAGCTGGCGCATGACCTCAGTGCGGGCCCTTTGGCCCCGCTGGTAACCCTCATGACGGGGAGGGGGCTGAGGGCTTGGGTCCTCATTTTGTGGTGGGGTCTTGACTGGTTCTCATTCTTATCAGCTTTGAATATATATCTTGGCAAACATAACAGAATGATGTACAAGGAGGGGACAGGTACCTAGTGAAAGTACTATTGGTTGCTAGTAAAAAGACAATAATGAGGGCTTGGTATAAGGTGGAACCCCCAACCAAGGAGCAGTGGTGGGTGTTGTGGAGGAGATTTATGAGATTTATTTATGCATTGAGGATGCAGGAAGGAAAGTTTGAAGGGAGATGGGAAAAATGGATGGATTATAGAAGGAAGTGTGATGATACCACTAATATTAAAATTGTAATATTTGAGTAAGAGAAAAAAGCTGCATGGATGGAAGTACCCATAAGCTGTTATTGTAAGTTTTTATGTTTTATTGTATTGTCGTTGTATGGATGGAAAATGCTAATAAAGATTAAAGTAAAAAAGACAAAGAATATGTATCTTGGCTATGGACACACCAACAAGCCAGCCGTCACGCGCAGCGCCTGCCTCCAGTCTAGCCCCTACCCTGCTGTGCGCCAGGGTGAATGAGTCATGCGTGGAGCCAGGCCACCGTGCCACTACACTTGTGATGAGCATGTCGGCGTCACATATGATTTGGGTATTTATAGTGTGCACATTCTTGCGATTCACATATACGTATTCATTCACTGATGGTGCCCTTATGTGGGTGCAGTCGCCATCGCCGTCACCTCTTTGGAGTTCTCTCGGCCAGTAGGCCGAGTAGCGCCGGATTCATTTAGGCTCGCATTACGCACAGGAGGACTGTCATTTATATGCTTACCAAACAGCAAACAGGTCCACATGATCACATATTAATGACAATCTAATTGGTCAATTATTGCCGTTTGATGGAGTGCCTGCATTAGGTGTGCGCATAGGTTAAGTTTGGGGAACAAATCCATATCGGACCATTAATGAGCCGGTTAGAGGACACGATCTTGCATTGCGATATATGTTGGTGCTGAATTGGGCTATTAGCCTACATGATTGTGCGTTCATAAACTGTCGCTATTATATTCTCTCCATCAAACATTGTAATTCACCGACGCACCACCTGCGTCGCCAGTTCCCCCTGTGTTCAAAAAGGGTTTAAAAACCCGTCTAAATCGGTACGACAAGTTGGGAGGTGTCGTACAAAAGCGCGTAGAAAGGCGACTAAATTTCCGCCCTTTCGGCTTGATAGATCGCGCTGTGGGGGGGGGGAGAGGGCGTACGCCTGAAATCGCGGAAAAGACCGTGTAAAAGAAGGCGTACCTCAATGATAAATGAGGCCCCAGAACACTACAGAGACCAGAGAAACAGTCAACACTGCTCTTTAGTGCATGTGTGCCATGTGTCTTGCTGCTCTTTAGTGCATGTGTGCCATGTGTCTTGTTTTGCAGGGCGGTGCATTCAGCCAACTACACCTCCTCCATTACCTCTTTGATGGCCTTTTAACTGCACATGCTCTAAGTATGTCTGCTCTCTGGACTACATTTCTTACTTACTCCTTCTTGCAAAATCTAATTGTAATTTAACTATCCGAGTAAACTTCACACACACACACACACATACAAACACACACACATACACACACACACACACACACACACACACACACACACACACACACTGGAAACGCACTGTAAATTCCTATGCTGTGTTAGATTAATCAAGTTTCTAGCAGCAGGTGTCTATACAAATCAAAGTAGGTTAATCATCTGAGGAATCACACACTTCTCAGAGACAGACAGGCATTCTAGTACAAGTCGGGCAGAATTTATTGCACATCCTAAACACACAGACAAGTGTGCCTCAGTCAGAGGCCTAGTTTATACTGCAGGTCATACAAATGATGATGCATAATCAAGGACAATTGTTTGTACAATGTACATCAATTGAGAGGTGTGTGTATACAGAGCAGTTTACTGTGATATATACACACCATCATTTAATTAGAACATTTGAGTTATTAGTTTATTCCAGCTCCAGCATATGGAGATGTGTTTACGTAGGTGATGTATTTGTGTCTACCCGTAAGACCCAGCACATTATCAAGGATATCCAGCAAATAAATCCATCCAACCCAGAGTTGTACAATAATGGCACCAGTGTAAACTAGACCCCAGGTCACCTGCCTTCTCTTGGAGCACTCATGAACCACCATGCATATTGAATGTACAGTATATTAACATGGCCATATGCTGTGTGTTAAATGGTAGTCTTAGACAGTCCTCATCTCAGTTGGTAAGAGTTCTGACTGGCTTGCCCCTTAGGGATAGTCCACAGACTGGAACAGACCTGGTGTGTAATAAACTGTTGTCATGCAGTACATATTTCAATTTTCCTTTTCCTTTCATCTCTAGGAATGTGTGTAGAGCAGCTGAAGAACGAGAGAGCACCTCCAGACCTGCATGTCTGGGTTGAGAGCTGTCTGATGGTACTAGAACTGTCTGAAGGTTCTAGAATTGTCTGATAGCTCTAGATCTCAATGTTGTAGTAGTATTGTCTGAAGGGCCTAAAACTGTCTGATGAAACAGTCAAAATAAGAACCCTCTCCACACATAGAAGTACATGTAGTATATTAATATAAATCACAAAGAATAAATTGTTTACTGTGTATATGTGAATAAATCAATAAAAGGTCAATACTGTAGGGCACTTGATTACTTCATTATTGTGAGATCCATGAGTGTACAAGGCAGTCCTTACTGTGAGTCCCATCTCTGATCCACAGTCAAACACAACCACAACTATGCCCAAACACACTTCCTCCTGCTCACAGTGGAGACGATGGAGTCATGTCCCTCCTCAGGAGAAAAGGTCACTTCCAGGTAAGTGATATGAGAGCAGACTGTTTCTCTGGTCTCTCGCAGTTCATGTGTGAAGTCAGTCTTCTGTGTTAGCAGTCTGGACCAGTCCAGCCACCGTAGTCCAGCACCATTGCAGTAATGTGGGATAAGGGAACAATTAAAGCCGCCTCACATAATTTCCAGGAAAAGTTCCGAAGAACTTGCTTCTTCTGGATGTCCCTAGAGGGTAAGCCGACAACATGAGTGTCAGAGCTAGATCTGGTATTTCATTGGATTTAGAGGGATGCAGAGGGAGGTAGATAACTCACCTACAAACCATCCATCGTCACACTTCTCCATGACATCAACCACCTCGCCCTCCCTTAGCTCCAGCTCATCCTCGTTACGAGGAGCGTAGTTGTACAGCACCTGGAACCTGCAGGACACCATCAGTCAGTGTCAAACCAGACTCAGGTTTACTGTTCAAAATCAACTTCCCTGACACACACACACCGCTTGACCAACAGCTAGCTGATCAGCAGTGTGAGGACAAACGAGAAGTAGTAGAGGAGTGTTCAGTGTTAGATCCCAGTAGTAGAGGTGGGGATATAGATCACAGTAGTAGAGGTGGGGATATAGATCCCAGTAGTAGAGGTGGGGATATAGATCACAGTAGTAGATGTGGGGATATAGATCACAGTAGTAGAGGTGGGGATATAGATCACAGATATAGATCACAGTAGTAGAGGTGGGGATATAGATCACAGTAGTAGAGGTGGGGATATAGATCACAGATATAGATCACAGTAGTAGAGGTGGGGATATAGATCACAGATATAGATCACAGTAGTAGAGGTGGGGATATAGATCACAGATATAGATCACAGTAGTAGAGGTGGGGATATAGATCACAGATATAGATCACAGTAGTAGAGGTGGGGATATAGATCACAGTAGTAGAGGTGGGGATATAGATCACAGTAGTAGAGGTGGGGATATAGATCACAGATATAGATCACAGTAGTAGAGGTGGGGATATAGATCACAGTAGTAGATGTGGGGATATAGATCACAGTAGTAGATGTGGGGATATAGATCACAGATATAGATCACAGTAGTAGAGGTGGGGATATAGATCACAGTAGTAGAGGTGGGGATATAGATCACAGATATAGATCACAGTAGTTGAGGTGGGGATATAGATCACAGATATAGATCACAGTAGTAGAGGTGGGGATATAGATCACAGTAGTAGAGGTGGGGATATAGATCACAGTAGTAGAGGTGGGGATATAGATCCCAGTAGTAGAGGTGGGGATATAGATCACAGATATAGAGGTGGGGATATAGATCACAGTAGTAGATGTGGGGATATAGATCTAGAGGTATAGGAGAGGCTACTCACGGCTCTCCGCCACACTGCAGGCCTTCCTGGTTAAAGGCTGGGCGCTGAGAAAGAGAGAGAGAAAACAGATGTGGCGTGTTAATCTTAATCTGTAGCCCTCCACCACAGCATGCATGTAGCGAAACAAACTTCCACAATGTGGCATCACTGTAAAATCACTGTGGCCTCACTAGCACCACTTTGGCCTCACTGTAGCATCACTGTAGCATTACCAAACCCTCGACAGCAGCTTGACCCTCCATACACCTGACCTGCATAGGAACCTGCATTCCCCAGTAGGCTACTCCACATCGCAACAAACACTACAGCACTTCAAACAACCTGCAATAGACCACAGCCAGCTGGGTCTGGGTAGATCCTGGTCCTGTTTGTGACGGGGAGGAGGCAGACTTCATGCTGGCCAGAGAGGGGCTCCTGCATGCAGGATCACTACAGACCATGCTATGTTGGCAGTGGGACCCTGTCCACCCCAAACAGTGTCGTGTCCATGAACTCGACGATCCTCAGCAGTGACTACCATTACCACAACTACTTTATGTCTTGTGTTTTGACCACAAGCCCTTAACAGCGATTAGGCCTACATTAAACATTGTTTACAGCCCTAATCTGTAAAATAATTAAATTAACATGCAGCCTGACATAATTACTGATTTAAAAAGCCCTAAATGTTGCCCCTTAATTTTGAAACTTTGTTTATGGCAACTTTTATGGTGATGTTTCTGTAACAGAAATTATGCTTTAAAAAGTTCCAAACTAAGGAATTTCAGAGACACTTTGTTTAAATATTACAGAATAACCAGAATTATAAGGAATTTGTGTTTAAAAACTGACAATATATTGCATATTGCAGCTTTAATTCATTCATCCAAAACATTTGACAAATAAATATAATTTCAGTTTTCTATAAAATCTTTCATATGTCCAAAGCTGGTCATTGTAAAAAGTCGTCGCTGATATTGGTCGTCGCTGAAATGGACAATCAAGGCAAGAGATCTGTCGAGCTATGGGGGGCGGGCAGCACACTCCGACACACACAGTTTGACTGGAAGATCCACGGCCTCTGAGTACCCAGGTCACCTCGCAGCTCACCAGCTGCTGATGCCACACAAGGTGCATTGTGGGAATGCTGCATACCCTAGGAGATGGAGAGTGGGTGTGGCCTCTACTGGGTGAGCCGCAGGACCGCCGTGACATCACAGGACTACGGGGGGGCTTACCCACAACCACTAGCTTCGCTGGCTGCAGGGACCAGGACACAGTCAGAATAGAACACACACGCGCGCGCGCACACACACACACACACACACTTATAAAACATCTACAAAGCATCTACAGTCTGAGACTCTTTGTGAACTATAGTAGGTGCCTGTGGAGCTCATATCTCTACCTGTGTACACTGTGTGAGAGACCAAGCTGGCTATGTTAGAGGTCGCACCAGTCTCACAGTCACCATGGTTACCTTAGGCTTGGGGGAGCGCGCCTCTGGGCAGGACTTGGTGAAGGGGGGAGGGGACTGGGGCGGGGTTGAGCAGGGGTAGGGAGGAGGGGAGGGAGCAGGAGAGGAAGGTTTGGGGTAGGGAGGGGGGGAGTCGGCGGGGGTGGAGCAGGGGAGGGGGGGTGAGGAGGTGAGGGAGGGAAAAGAATGTTGGGAAGGAGTGGAGGGCAGGCACACTGGTGCACCCTGGGATTGATCAACCTGCTGACAGAGATTGAGAGGTGTCTTTAAGTCTACTCATACACCCCCCCACACACACAAACACACACACACACACTCACACTGGAGCACACAAATATTCACAGTCAGGCAATGGTAACAGTGTGAATGAGCAGTGGTAGCAGTAGCTTTGTTGTAACGGTCATACCAAAGCTCCTCCTGGGTATTTCTAGAGCTCCGTCAAGGTTTAGTGAGTGGGCCTGTCTCCACAGCAACATTAGGACAAGCAGACAGCACACCCTTCTCTACCTGACGCTGCCCTGGATGTACTCGCTGGCGTTCCACCACACTCTGTACCTGACGTTCTTCTGCCTGACGTTCCATGTGATATTCCACGTGATGTTCTCGCTGGCACTCTGACCTATCACCGACCGGTGTGGTCATCTGACAGACTTCATGAAGCTCCTCCTCCTCCTCCTCCAGCTCCTCCTCTATAAACAGCCGGGGAAGCCCCTCCCCTAATTCTGGCGCTTGTTGGTGAGACCCCTCCCGTTGAGACAACGAGCCTTGGGGTTGGCTGCCCTGAATGATGGACACCAGCTCCTCACATAGGTCATCTTCCTGCTCTCTGGACAGCAGGTCTTCTCTAGAGGTTGGCTGGTCGCTGGACAGGCTGAGAGCTGGTTGGTTGAGGGACCTCAGGCTGAGAGCTGGTTGGTTGAGGGATCTCAGGCTGAGAGCTGGTTGGTTGAGGGATCTCAGGCTGAGAGCTGGTTGGTTGCTGGACTTCAGGCTCAGAGCTGGTTGGTCGCTGGGTTCATACACCACAAGGTCAACAGGGCTGGGTGGAGCCTCTGACTCTGCAAGACAGACCGCTGGCTCATCTAAGAGGAACGGTCTAAAGCTGGTCTGTGATAGGTCAACCACACTGCCATTCTGGGGACTGGTGTCGAAGTAGGGGGAGGTTGGGGAGGAGGTGAAGGAGGTGCCTGTTGTGGGTAGGGATGGCAAGGGGGAGGGGCTGGGCTCAGGGGAGTAGGAGGAGGCCCTGGGGGAGGAGATAGGGATGAAGTGCCCCTGTCTGAGGGAGGGGGGCAGGAAGGGGGAGGGCGCCAGGGAATCCAGCTCCTCCAGGTCAGCCAGCAGGCCAGAGGGGTAGGGGGGTGGGGTAGGGCCGGGGGTGAGAGACGGGGTACCTCGACAGGAATAGAGAGGCGTGAGTGAGGGGTAAGGGGGAGGAGTGAGGGCGGGGGTGAGGGAGGGGTAAGGGGGAGGAGTCGGGGCGGGGGTGAGGGATGGGGAGAGTCCCAGTGTGAGGGATATCCAGTCATTGGTGATGGCCTGCAGGTTGGCCCTCTGGGGGGAGGGGGAGGGATGGGGCTGGAGGGAGGGGGAGGAGCTGTAGCCAGGTAGTGTGGATGAAGGCTGGAGGATGGAAAGAGAGAGAGAGAGAGAGAGAGAGAGAGAGAGAGAGAAAGAGACACACATAGATAAAGTGAGAAAGAGATGAGAAGAAGGCACAACACAAGATGAAGAGATGGATAGGGAAGTCTGAGGCAGGAGATCATGCTGGAGTTACATCCTCCTAGTAAGCCAGCTCCCTTAGTAGCCAGGGACACCACCAGCAAGTGGACAGACAGGCAGACAGACAGGCAAGCAGATAGAAAAACAGGCAGACAAACAGACAGACCGACAGACGGGCTGGCAGATAGACAGAAAATCAGGCTGCCTGCAGACAGACAGACAGACAGACAGACAGACAGACAGACAGACAGACAGAGAAGACAGGTAAACAGACAACCACGTAGACCGATAGACAGACAGGCAGACAGTTCCTTCAGCTTGCTGTCTCAGAAAGCCCGGACTAATGTCTTCCAACCGGACGAATGCTACTCCTCATTCATGGTGGAGGGCGGACAGGTGATGATGTCAAAGCATACCTTGGACGAGCCAAGAGGGTGGAGCCTGTCGCTTGAGGGGCTCTGTGGCAGCGAGGATTGTGGGTGGTAGCACTTCCGGGTCACATCAACATAGGAGATGGGGAAGATGCCCTGGCGGCCGCAGTCTGGAAGCTTCCCCTCATACCAGTTCTGATCCACCTGTCTCAGCAGCACCACCCTCTCCCCCTGGGACACACGGAGATGGGGTGAGGATTAGGTGGAGAAATGGAAGAATAGAGAAGCGGACGGATGGAGAGATGGATGGATGTTTATTTGTAGGGGGGCAGAGGGGTAGAGAGACGGAGAGATAGGACGGTACAGGTATAGAGAGATGGAGACAGAGGGAGGTGAGGGCTGATGGAAGGGGCCTTGCCTTTCTCAGAGACAGCTCCACGGGGGTGTCAGCAGTGAAGCTGTAGCGAGCCACCGCCTCCCCCAACTCTCTGGCCTGGACCGGAGGGGGGGGTCTGACGGGCTGGGGCCTCTCGGATGGACCAATCCTCTACAGACAGATAAAGAGGGAGGGCAATAGACAGTGAAAGACAGAGGTTCTGGATAAATGAAACAGAGGAGCATATACTGTACATTGTGAAGAGAGATAAGACAGAGAAAAGTAAGATATATGAGAGAAGGAGATTGGAAGGAGAGGAAAAGAAAGGGGGATACTGACCTCCACATATGAAATTGGGAAGATCCCCACCTGTCCGTGTTTTTCTCCTTCATACCAGTTTTTATCAACCTGCCTGAGGATATGAACGGTCTCCCCTTTCCTCAGAGCCAACTCCCTGGGACAATACAACACAACAGTTAGCATGCTGCTAGCTCCCTGGGACAATAGGCCTACAATGTTAGCAACATTCTGTGTTGTCTCAGCTCCCTGAGACAACAGTTTGCTTGCTGTTAGCTCCCTAGGACAAAACAACACAACAGTTAGCATGCTGGCATGCTGTTAGCTCCCTGGAACAACACAACACAATGGGTAACATTCTGCTACCTCTCTGGGATAACATAATATAACAGTTCACACATGCTGCTAGCTCCCTTGGAAGACACAGCTGTTAGCATGTTAGCATACTGTTAGGCCCCTAGCTATATTGGCCTGCTGCCTGAACCTGCTGCCTGAACCCACATCAATTCATTCCGTAAGACAGATTGATAGGATATTGATAGATAGACAGATAGGATAGCTACTTACTTGACTGTCTGGGCCTTAAATGCATAGACTGCCCTTGCTGCCTGTTTCTGTTGGGAACAAGAAGATGTACAGTTAATCGAACAGTGGACAGTAGATTGGACAATGACTTGGCTACTGACTGGCCTCACCTCCTGAATGTCAGGGAAGCATTTCCTGCTGGGATGGGCATGTTGGTCCAGGGCGGCATGTGACTGGCTCCTGGTGCACCACTGGTCTGGAAGGCCAGGACAGAGAGCCACAGTCACAAAGACTGAAGACACATTTTAGTAAACGCAGAAAATCTCCACAAAAAAAAACAGAAAGAAGAGAACAGATGGCTTAAAATTAGACAATTGACAGAATAATATTTGTGAGCAAACACACTCACACACACATACAACCCCCCCACCCCCCCCCCCCCCATGTATGAGGAGGAAGACCCGGCTGAACATGTCGCTGATATTCCATGGTATGTAAATGAAATGACATCCCAGGTAACAACTACCACACATGGCACACACTTGACCACACATCACTCACAAAACACACAAATACACATAACGCATCACTAATGTGAGAGAGAAGAGGGTTGGGGTAGAAAAAGAGAGAGAGTGGAGGCGTTTGAGGATGGGGCTCTGGTGAGGATGAGGCCGTCCACCTTGGCAGAGTTCTTCCCAGTCCTGGTGGTGGCTGTTGTTGTTGTCGTTGGGGTCGGTGTGTTGCCGGCACGCACCGGGGCAGAGGAGGCGGCCGCAGGCTGGGTCGACCGTGCCGTCCGGCGGACATGGGTAAACCTGCTGCAGGCTGAGGAGTTTGTACCGAGTTCCGGAGCCACCCGGCTCCATGGCCCGCAGAGAGGAGTCCCTCTGGGGCACATCCGGCAGGAGCTCAGCCAGCAGCCTCTGCAGGAGGCTCCTCCTCTCCTCCTCCCTGCTCCCCCTCTCCTCGTCCTCTTCGCCACTCCCCTCCCGCAGGTAGAGGTAGATATCAGTCAGAGCCTCGCCCAGAGCCTGGTACACGGAGCTCCTCTGTCGGTTAAAGGGGACCGGGCTGACCAGGGAGGCCAGCCTCGAGGGCGGGGCCGGGTAGCGCGCGGGGGACTGCGGGGCCGGGCGGCGGCTGGAACTCTCGTGTCTACGCAGGGTGGTGAAGCGGATGGAGGAGGCGGGGCAGGGCCCCTTGCAGTTGCCAACCAGCTGCCACTGCTGACGGAGACGGCGATGACGGGGGTGTCGGTGCGGAGCGGAGCGGCGCGGGCTGTCGGAGGAGGTGTGCGACATTCCGTCGCAGTCGCTCTCGCTGCAGGGGGAGGAGCCTTCCGGGCGGACGAGGTAACTCAGGTCAGAGGCCACGCCCTCCTGCTCGCTGTCCCAGACGTCATGATGGGCGATAGAAGGGAGGGGAAGGGGAGGGGTGCTGGCAGGTCGCTGGTGGAGGGGCTGGGGGGCAGAGGGAAGGGGGTGGTGCTGGCAGAGGGGCTGCTGGGTAGTAGTGCTGGGGTAGAATCCCTGGGTGATGGCGGTGGTGGTGATGGGATACTGGGGCTGACCCTCAGGGGGGTTTCTGGTGGGGGGGTCAGGCGAGGGGCTGTTATCAAAGCAGGGGCTCTCTACAAAGCAGCGTCTGCGAGGGTTGCTCCGCCCCCCGCCCCCCAGTTCAGGCAGGGACCTGGACTTCTGGATGAGGCTCTCGAACTGCGAGATCCTGTCGTTCACCGCGTCCTTGGGCACCTCCCCCCCGGCGCCACGGCCCCGCCACGCCTGCGGCTCCTCCTCCTCTGTCCGCAGTCTCTCTGTCTCGCTCTCGTACTCCAGGACGCGCGTACGCACCGTGGGGGCGTGGCCTTGCGACAGCGCCTGCCTGCTGATCTGGTGCATCTGCCTATATAGATGCAGGAAGCCAGGTGCGTCGTGGGTCGTGCGCTGCTGCTGCTGCCGCCGCTCGCCATGACCTTTGACCTTGGGGTCACATGACAGGATGTTTGTGCTTTTTGAACGTGGCTGGCCAGGCCTCGCCCCGTCCTCTTTCGGCAGGTCGTCATAGCTCCAGGACTTTCGTTTGAGAGAGGCTGGCTCCTCTGCACTCCACTCTGCACCAGACACACACACACTCCGACCCTCCCCTCTGCCACACACACACACACTTCGACCCGACCCTCTGCCACACACACACACACTCCGACCCTCCCCTTGGCCACAAGCACACACACTATGACCCTGAGCGGCCCAGCCATTCAGACAGACGGAACCAGTGGATCTCTGTGCTTCAGTAGAGGTCAGACAGACAAGACTACCGGATCCCAGAGGTTGAGCAGTGGGACAGGGGGAAGGTGAGTGGCGTGACACTAAAGTGAAGTGTTTGGGATGGTCTGAGACAGAGTTACTGACATCCCCACCTGAGAGATATCCAGCCAGCCAGCACAGCAGCATTGTCAGAGAGAGAGGACAGGACATAAACAAACTAACACACATACATACACACACACACACACACATACACCATGTGATCACAGATCTGCTATATGTCAGGACAGAAGGAAACACAAGATTTAGACAGAACACATAAAGCTGCTAAAAGCTAAGTTAGCGAGTTAGTAAGCTAATTAACTAGATAACTAGTAAGTTAGCTACAGTTAATTAGCAAGTTAGCAGCTAGATAGAGATAGCTGGTTAGCAGGCTAGCTGGAGTTAGAACAGAGTTAGGACAAGACTGCTCTAAAGCTAGAACTTTCTCATTGGTTAAAATCTAAAGCATGCTCCAACCTGGACAGAGACAGACAGAGAGGGATATAAAGATACTGTAGATAAATAGATAGCCTGTGTGTGTGTGTGTGTGTGTGTGTGTGTGTGTGTGTGTGTGTGTGTGTGTGTGTGTGTGCGCGCGTGCGAGGCCTACCTCTAGCTCCAGTGGGTGAGGTGGGGGAGGAGCTGACCACAGCCTTGCGCAGGCAGGGGTTGCTGGGGCTGGGCACCGAGGGTCGGCTGGTTAGGCTGCTGCTCCTGGAGGGGTCAGAGGGAGCTCCCTGATTGGAGGAGAGACTGCTGGCTGTGCTTCGACTGGTGGTCAAGCTGTTTCCAGGCTGGGGGTGCACTGAGGATGGCTCCGACTTCCTCCTCTTCCTGTAGTCACTGGCCAAGGTGGGAGACGGTCCACACATTGTTACTATTGGTCTAACCCCACCCATAACGGCCGCCAGCACTGTCGCTATTGGCCTACACACGATAAAATCATTTTCTGAGCTAGAGTGTCTGAAAAGAGAACCATTGGTAGTTGAGTGGTGATGTAGCTGGTAGTCTAAGTGGTTGAGCAGTGATGTAGGTGGTTGGTAGTTTAGATGGTTGAAGCAGTAGTGATGTAGGTGGCTGGTAGTTTAGATGGTTGAAGCAGTAATGGCGTACAGGGCATAGTGATCTTTTGCTTTAAATGAGTATTACCTTGTGGGTCTTTCTGTGGGTCTGTCTGCAGTGCTGTGGTGAAGGGAAGTCTGAAACATACCAAGACAGACATCTGAGTACCCAGATAGCACAATAACGGACAACTTGACACACATACACACCTCCCTCCCTCAAGCCTCCAGACTCCTGTCCTGTCTGAGCTACCAGACTCCTAGACCTCCAGACTATCAGACTCCTGTTCTTGCCCTGACCAGTTTAAAACACACATTTCAGGCCTGGAGTAACGTCAACCGGCTGTCCTGGTGTACAGCTGGTTTCCATGCCGACAGCAAGACCGTTCACTTACGAGAGTCTCGATGTCAAACAAGGCAGGGAAGTCCTTGTAGGCCAGGCTGGCGAAGATCCTCATTGTGTTGCTGTAGCTCCTGTACTAGCCGGCTGCCTGTATAATCTTAGTTCCACACTGCAGAACAGAGACGCCTCTAAGGCAAGCCCTGCTGCTGTCTGGAATGCTGCCTCTCTGGGACTGACTGGTGGCCTGCTCACATAAATACCGCCCTGGCTAGCTGACACACACACACACACACACACACACACACACACACACACACACACACACACTGCTCAGACCAAGACCACACAAGAGACCTCAAAGATAGCTCACTCCCCACTGGCCATAACTGCTGGTGTCAGTCAACACCCCGCTATTGTCACTGGCTCCAAATATACCCCTGTGAGTGCTAATGTTGCTGAGGAGGAATGATCAGATCCTCTCCACTCAGAGAGACCAAAATCTGGACAGCACTGGAGGACAGAAACACACATTTCTTGAAGGTGATATTCTAGAAGACAACAGCAATGGAGATTTTTTTATTTGGACAACAAACTAGTGAAATCAGATCTGTAACTGGACATCTGTAATTGTTGTAAATGCACTGGAGACACTAACACCAGGGCTAGTGTTCACTCCTGTAAGGTGCCACGAGTTAACACTGTAGCTCAGAGCTCCTTCTTCTGCACAAGGATCTTTCTGTGGAATAGCCTCCCACTCAGCATAAAACTAGCAGAACCTAGGTGTGTTTTTGGAGGTAGGGTTCATGACTATCTATGGGATAAGGTGTTAAACTAGCAGAACCTAGGTGTGTTTTTGGAGGTAGGGTTCACGACTATCTATGGGATAAGGTGTCTGGATAGTCTCAGGAGTGGCAGATTTTGAGATTTGAGATTTTTAAATGTCTATTCTATTCAATAAAAGCTTTTTAGGACAATACATTGTGATTGAAATGTATTTCTGGACTGGACTTAGGAGATAAATTGTTTATTTGGTGTTTTTATTCATGTTTATATGTTAAATGTGTTTTTGGTCTGTCCTGTTTTACCCCCAAAAAAAAGACATCAGGGAGCATGATGGTAATAAGTGTTTGCACTTTCACATCCTTTGGATACTGTTTGTTTCTTGTCTTTTTGATATCTAATAAAGTCAATCAATCAATCAATCAATCAATCAATCAATCAATCAATCAATCAATCAATCAATCAATCAATCAATCAATCAATCAACCAATCAATCAACCAATCAATCAACCAATCAATCAATCACAGAGTGACATTGTAAATGAGGGTCACCCTCAATGATTTTGCAAGAATCTTAAATAAAGGTTGAATGAATGAATGAATGAATGAATGAATGAACGAACGAACGAACGAACGAACGAACGAACGAACGAATGAACGAATGAACGAATGAATGATATCAAATCAAGATCGCAAATCTGGTACAATGGCAATAGTAAGAGGCACCAGTGACATAAATCTGATTCTGACATGGCAGCTGATATGATATTACAGATATAATAGGCCATGGCTGTAGCTATGCCATGGCCCCAGCAGTCTGCAGACTGTGGGTGATGAGCAGGGAGAGAAGAGAGAGAGGAGAGGGGAGCTGGGTTGGGGGAGGGGGGGCGCATCTGTTGACCTCTAGCCTGACTAGAGTTGTGTGAACATGGAGGTATCATATTAGATGTTACACTAGGGTGTGACAGAGTGGGGGGGGGCAGTTTACCTGGGCACGGTCTTGAGGGGAGCCCTCTGGATTATAATCCAGGTGCTTTTTAGGAGGCTTGGGAAAACAAAGGTGGAGGGGGAGGGGAAAAAGGTGAGAGGAGTGAGTTAAAAGACGAGAATAAACGATGTCACCAGATGAGCACACACACACACACACACACACACAAAACGCAGAGCACATGACGTGTGAAGTGACGATCTGTCAATGAACCGATCAGGCAGGAGATGGCGGTGCGAGATGAACACGTGCTCAGCCAGAGACATGACTTCACATCAGTGCAGGCACACAGAGGAAATGGGACACCCCGGGATGACACACACACACACACACACACACAAACACAAACACAGCATATGGGTAGGAGAGGAGAGGAAAGGAGGGGAGGTGGCTGGAGAGGCCGGTAGACTGTGAGAAGGAGGCCAGTGCAGTGGCTAGCCCATCCACTCCTCAGCCTCCCTGACCCTCCTGGGAGGGGCAGCTCAGCAGGCCTCATCTTACCGGCCGTCCAAACTCCAGCTCAGCAAAGAACTTAAACCAGGGCTCGTCCTCAACAGCTAGCTCTGCGTGGGCCTGGCTAGTCTGGAGGGCAGGGGACAGGGGGAGGGAGGAAGGAAGGAAGAGACGAGGAGAGGAGATGAGGAGAGGAGGGAGGCGATACAGTTCAAGAACAAGCAGCGGGGTGAAATTGGAAGAGAAACAGCCGTAGAGGAGTCAGGAGAGCTAGGAGCATCTCTAGAGCATCTCCTGTCAACAGGACTGGTACGTCCTGTCAACAGCAGCCTGGTAGGTCCTATATGTACACCAACCGATGGGCTGGTCCTGTCTACGGCGAGTTGTGTGATATATAATACGCACATGGACGATGGGTGCTGGGTTAAGGACAAGTAATAAATTGTAGATCTATAGAAACCGCACACCAGTTGGAATTTGGACAGACTTCTTTATTTAAACAACGCTTCTATCCTTGCGGATTTTCATCAGGTCCTGACGGTCGATCCATTCTACAGCTCCGGACTGATAGGTCCTGTCTACACCACCAAACTGGTAGATCCTGTCTACATCAAACTGGCAGGTCCGGTCTACACCACAAAACTGGTAGGTTCTGTGTAGGTCGTGTCTACCGCATCAGATTGGTAAGTCCTGTCTACCACACCAGACTGGTAGGTCCTGTCTACAACAGAGACCATAATAACTCTATTTCCACCTGCTGAGGGCAGCAGAGGACAGTGAGGTACCCAGTGCAGCTACTAACCCTGTCTTCCTCTCTCCTCCCTAGTGTCTCCCCCTCTTGTACTACACTCAGGTCCAGAAAAGTCCCCCCCCCACTACTTCCCCGGTCAAGGTAAGACCCCCATGGCCTTACCTTGCCATCCTTGTGTCCAGCTCCATCCCACTATGTGTCGTCAGCTGTCCCTATCAATTCAACCCCACCGCCCCCTTTTTTACTCTTGGCTCTCTGCTTTTTGTCTCCCCACTTCTCCTTAGCGGCGATACCTAGTTTACTCTACATTCTTCAGGAGCCTGTGTGCCTTATTATATGATCCACTTAAATATCCTATTACGGACTACAGTGATAATGGCTTACCATGTAGGTAACATCTCTGTAACTATTTATCTACTCTACTGATAGTCATGTCTCTCTTATAAAGTATTAATTCCATGGTTAGTGCTCTGTAAATGTTCCTAGCCAATAGACAAACATTTTCCAGGAGCTTGCTCAATCATCTCATTGAGAGAGGTCAGGGAGGAATTTTTACAGCTCACTTTTTCAGCCCTTGGGTGGTAAAAGTGCAAAGCACATTGTGTTGCCTCTGTGTATGAAATTCACTATACCATTGAACTACTATTTGATTTGATCCTGTCATGTTGCAATGGTGAAGGCTACTTCCTGTCATATTGCCATGGTGAAGGCTACTTCCTGTCATATTGCCATGGTCATAGCCGATTTTACCCTCTGAGAGTAGGGGGGGCAACATTTTGACGTGAGAAAAGAAAAACGTTCTGCCATCCTGTCCCATCTATTTACAAAGAATGCCAGTTGTGAACAGTATGCTAATAAGAAATCTGTATGACAATTCAATATGCACAACGCATCAAACTTCATCTAGACACCACGAGCATGTCAATATGACTTTATGACCGAGCACTAGGCCATACCCAACATCACAACATCAAACTGCAACTGCCTGCTGGTGCTAGCTTCCTCGCCGATGGTGATGTTGCTAGTGCTAGTGCTAGCTTCGATAGCCTCTGGAGCACTTTGTCATTATGAGCAGGTTGGCTAGTTGTAGCTTGTTGAGCGCTGAGCAGTACAGTCAGATCTCTTTTTTTTTGCGGTAACAGATCAAATCGGAAATAGTTGAGGTCGACAGACGAGTTGTGCCATTGGTGGATTATGATTTTATTTTTTTTAAAGGTAGCCTAGTTTAAGTAATAAATACACTTTTAAAATGAATCTTGACCTAACACAAACTGGTACAAACCACAATTATGTATTTAATAATTGTGTTAATTAGTAAAACAATAAAAATAAAATTTGAGCAGAGTGGGGCTGGACAATCAGGGGGGCACTTGCCCCCCCTGCCCCTCCTATAAAATCGCCCATGGCCATGGTGAAGGCTACTTCCTGTCATATTGCCATGGTGAAGGCTACTTCCTGTCATATTGCCATAGTGAAGGCTACTTCCTGTCATATTGCCATGGTGAAGGCTCCTACCCGTCTCCCCTGGTCCAAGACGGAAGACCTCCCAGGTTCATAGTCAAAGATGCTACGAGGCTCAGCGCGGTACTGCCGGGTGTCCACCTTCCTGTCTGGGGCTTCCCACTTCCTGTCTGCGGCTTCCCACTTCCTTCTCGCAAAAACAGACACAGGCAGAGGCAGAGACGCATCATGTTGTAGAACAGAGACAGAGCAGAGTCATTTATCAGTTTAGCAGCTGCTAAGCAGCTAATCTACGTAGCAGACGTCCGATAGTAGAAGTAGCTGTCGTACATGTCTCTCTCCTGCTCCCTGGCTCTGGCCCGACCGGCAGCCCACATGGGAGGAGGGGTGGGGGAGAGGGGGAGGGAGGGCGAGGTTGTTTGTCGGAGAAGGTGTGCGGTGTCATTTTCTGAGACACTCTTGGTGACTGGCCGGAATGCCTGAGTCCTTGGAGAGGGGGGGGCTTCCCGGGAACCGGCCAGAGAAGGATTATCTGGGGCAACGACAATAACCAAAACAACAGTCAACAGTTAGAAGAGATGGTATTGTTGAGAGAGAGACAGAGAGAGAAGAGAAAGAAAGAAAGAGATGAGAGAGGGAGACAGAGAGGGAGGGAGCCAGAGCGTGAGAGAGAAAGAATGAGAGTGGAAGGGAGAGAGAGAGAGTGTGAGACAGAGTGAGAGAGGGAGGGCAAGAGAGTGAGAAAGGGAGAAAGAGAGAAAGAGAGAGAGATACCGGGGGCGGGTCTCACCAGGCTTGGCGGCAGCTCTGCATGCATCAGGCTCTGGCTCTGTTAGACCAGAGAAATAAGACCAGCAGGTAAGGGTGCATCTGAGCATGCCCAGTGTTTCTTGTGGAGATCTGTTGTCAGTGCTAGGATGTCTCTCTGTGGTCATTACTTTGTGATCGTCTGCCTTTTAATGCTGTTTATGAGCTTGTCTGCTGATGTGCTTGCTGTTGTCTCGCGTTCTCTATGTGTGGTGTTGTGGTGTCTCTCCTGTGATGTGCTCTGTAAACAAATCTGTGTTTATGTAAACATAAACACAGATCCCAGCGAGACATTACTACTGTAGCACACACACACACACACACACACACACACACAATATAAAGCGGTCCTCACCTCCTTTGTGAGCCATGTGAATCTGTCTGAACATGCTCTTGTACCAGTCCTTAGGCCTCTCCACCATCTGGCACGCACGCACGCACACACACAGCATGTCAAGATCACACAGCTGACAAAGATGCAGATACAAAACTAACCCTAATCAGGCCACCACTGGTTGCTCCAATAAACCCAGTGATGATACAAACAGTTCATTGAATTCAGACCAGCTGTATTGGCTGGTTAGAAAATGTTCACTCTATTGTTGTGTCTGAGGGCTGGACAGACAACACTGTCAGCCGGTAGGAGGGGCTTACGGTTCGGATAGCGATGGGGATGCCCGATTGGTCCACTGGGCCTATACCAGAATAGTGAGTGGGAGGAGGTGGGTTCTCGTCCGCTGCCATTGGTCTGCCTGGGTGGTGGGCAGGGCTTGTGGAGGACAGGCCAGGGGAGCGACCGCCATGGCCTCTGATCTCTGAGGGGTGGACACAGAAAGGCTGGTTTAGACATCTCTCTCTCTCTCACACACACGCACAAACACACACACACACACACACCAAACGCACACCATAGGGCTGCACGATTATGACTAAAGATAATAATTGCGATTATTTGCTTCAAAATGGTAATTGCGATTAATAATTGCGATTAATATTTAATATATAATATTGATATATAATAACCAAAATGCTCCCAAATCACAGACGTTGATCTCTTTCTTGCTACTAACTCACTGACCTAGTTTTCGCTCATTTTTTCACTACTCACGGCTGCAGGTACTCTTGTGACACTTGTCTTGACCGACTGCTATCTGTCTTCTCAGTGAAATTGCTGCGCACAGCGCACTCAGCGGGAACGCATGTGATTGGTCAGAGAGCATAAGTGCCTGTGATTCGTCCGTGTAGTCCTAGCTCACTCAATTCAAAGCAAAATTATTAATCACATTAATTGCGGCCTTTTGCGATTAGTTAATCGTGGAGGTCATAATCGCGATTTCGATTAATTCACGATTAATTGTGCAGCCCTAACCAGACACACACACACATACACAAAATCTGTCTCATGAAAATTGTTACGGCTCCACGGTCCTCGCCTCCATAGCCACCCCCCAATGTTCCCCCCAGGCCGCCACTGCGCACTGGACACGCCATGCGACACGCGCCTGTCCGGCACTGCCCCCTGCCTCCCCTCTCCGAAGCTGGGGCGCGTTCCTGCTCCTCTTCTCCGGAGACTGATCCAGAGACGCCGAGTACCTCTGCACGCGTGCAGGGCGCGCTTTGCAGCAGGTGAAGACGGTTGTGGCTAACTGGGTGAGCGCTGCACACCTGTCTCCAATCATCATCATCTACTCATCTCCCTACAAGAACCCGGTCTTCTGGACAATCATCGCCAGATCTTCCCCCAGAATCCCTGTGGTAAGTATAGCCTACCTTTGCCGTTCGTCACCGTAGTGCTCTTTTCTTGCATGTTAGATTTTTTTTGTGGCTCACCCTTGTTTCCCGTTTGCCCCCCAGACCCGGTGTGCAGTGCCCAGCTTGCCTGCCAACCACCTCTGGACGGACTCACGGAGTCCCTGACCCCCCTCTTCTGAACCCTGACTACGGACCCTGATTACGGACTTCTTGGATTGACGCCAATTGCCTGATCCCTGGCTGGAAACCGATTGTTCTTTGCGTTCTGAAACTTAACGTGCCTCCATTTAAGTGCCTTTGGACTTTACCACCACCTCCTGTGTTGTCTGGTTTCAACCCGGTCTTAACAAGAATGTCTTCATCAGTCAGGAGACAGAGAGAGAGAGATGGAGAAAGGAGGGGAAAAAAGCGAGAGAGATGTGGGAAAGAGAGATGAAAGAGAGAGAGACATGTAAACATGTAATGATGATGACAACTCACCTGAACAGCCATCCTGCAGCAGGCCGGGACCAGGGGGGGAGGACACACCTGGGGGGACAGAGGGGAGGGGAAGGGAGGACACACCTGGGGGGACAGAGGGGAGGGGAAGGGAGGACACACCTGGGGGGACAGAGGGGAGGGGAAGGGAGGAAGAGAGGGAGGGGGGAGGAGGAGAGGAAATTTGGGGCTGGTGACTGTAGGAGCTTCCTGTAGCATTTCCTGTTCCATTCACTTTCATCTGGCTCTGAGAAACAGATGGAGAGAGACAGACAGACAGACAGACAGACAGAACAACGGACATACAGACAGATAGAGAGGCAGGCAGACAGAGGCCGATAGACAGGCAGACAGACAGGTAGAGAGACATACAAACAGTGTTGAATTGAAAACAAAATTAAGGTCAGATTTGGACAAGATGTTAACAAACACCGTCTTCTGGACCTCATACTGCAGCAATGTAGAAGACACCACAGTCAGATCTACACACGTGTGTGTGTGTGTGTGTGTGTGTTGGGGGGAGGACTCACCAGGAGAGTGGGCCTCTGCAGGTTGGGTCTAACGCTCCTGAAGCCTTTGGCTGCCAGGGAGGAAGTGATGTCATCTCTGTTCCTCAGGCCCTCTGCCACACTGTAGCAATGCCACACATCTGCAATCACAGATCAGAGATTGTGAGTGTGTGAGTATGTGTGTGTGTGTGTGTGCGTGTCTGTGCGTGTCTGTGTGTGTGTGTGTGTGTGTGTGTGCGCGCGCTAGCACACGTGCAGTGAAGTAACCCTAACCAACATTAAGCACAGCTGTAGCCTAGTGAAGTAACCAACATTAAGCACAGCTGCAGGCTGACACACACACAGCAAGGAGGGAGGGCAGGTGAGGGGAGGGAGGGTGAACTCACCTGTATCCATAGTGATCTCCCTCCTTGTCCCTGGACTTCAGACTTTCCTGGAAAGCAACATACCACTTGAGTTAACCCTGATCCAGCGTGCGCACATGCCACCGGCGTCACCGTGTCGCTCATCAGTATCGCTTCCACCCTCACTTGCCCACGCCGGGTTTGAACTTGGCCACGCTCGGGTCCTCTGACCTGCCGAACACACATGACCGCCTTACATAAACACCGCTTTAGCCAACTAGACCACCGAAAAGCTAGCGATCTGATGGCGCGGATGGGCGGCAATTATACTGAGGAGTGAGTTTAACCAATTCACACACACGCAGATCCCCCCCCCCCTTCTTAGGGTGTGAGCATCATGTAGCCTCATATTAGATTACAGAACGGCAGACTGCTGGCGACACAGCAGCTGAGGGGGCGGGGGAGGGTCCCTGAGCAGGACACACACACTAGATACACACACACACCACCTAGACACACACACACACACACACCACCTAGATCCACACACACACACCACCTAGATACACACACACACACACCACCTAGACACACACACCACCCGGATACACACACACACACCACCTAGATACACACACACACACACACACACACACACACACACCACCTAGATTCACACACACACACACACCACCTAGACACACACACCACCTAGACACACACACCACCTAGATACACACACACACACTACCTAGACACACACACCACCTAGATACACACACACACCACCTAGACACACACAACACCTAGATACACACACAACACCTAGACACACACACCACCTAGACACACACACACACCACCTAGACACACACAACACCTAGATACACACACACAACACCTAGACACACACACCCCCTAGACACATACACACCACCTTGACACATACACACCACCTAGACACATACACACCACCTTGACACATACACACCACCTAGACACATACACACCACCTAGACACACACACATTCACCACCTAGACACAAACACACACACCATCTAGACACACATGCACACGCACATACCACCTAGACAGACACACACCACCTAGGCACACACACGCACATCCCACCTAGACACCCTGACACCCAGACAGACATCCTTTTCACAGTCTATAATGCAGCCCCCCTGGCCCAGCCCCGTACTGGGATCATATTCATCAATAATAACCTCTCCACCAGACACAGAGCACCGTGGTAGAGAGAGTATCTCTAAACACACCTGTCAGACTGGACTGCACTGTAGCTGCTCTAGGAATGCCTGTAGATTCCCGGTGAGTAACCAGATATAGTGCGCCAACTTGTAACAGCTAATGACAGCTAAATATACTATGATGACAGCTAAGGAGTATAACTGATAATGACAGCTAACTAGGCTGGCTGATAATGACAGATCAGTCAGGTTCTGCTCTCAGGAGGAATAATGGAATTAAAGCCCAGCTATTTATGTAGGCCATATTTCTATAAAACAAGTCTGCAGTGAGCTGACACTAGCCACATTAGCTGAGCATTAGCCTTCTGTTGGCATCACAATTTCATTGGTTTCATCCGTGAGTGTTGTGATGTTTCTCCCTGTGCAGTAAACATGTTTGATCAGAACAGAACCTAGCTGGTCTCTTCTGGTCTCACTCTGTAGTCTCCCTGGTCTCCCCTGATCCACTGTGACCCGGGTTCATCTGTGATGTAGAAGGGTCCAGAGCCCTTGGAGGCCAGGGGTGGTTCTGTGTCGACAAGCCATCCCTGGACAGTAGCCAGGAGACCAGAACTATCCAGGACCTTGATACAAACAATAATTAGCTCAATAGTTACCCTCTTCCCTCCTACTCCATCCTACACCATGTCAGGGGACACGCCAGAGGAAACCCTGAGAAGGAGTGACTTAAGACAAAGTTATAAATACCCTGTCATGCTAGAACCCCCAACCCTCCACCCCCCCCACCCCCCTCGTCCCAAGAGCCAGAGAGTCTGCCTCCCAGAGGTATGGGGTGCTGAAGGGGGTAGGGGGGAACTAGGAGGCATAGGGTGTCTGACCCTCCTGATATCTCCTGGTCCTCTCAAGAACCTGCACAGGATCCCTCAAACAGAATTCACTGGCAGTAGATTACAGCACCCCGTCTTTACGTCATTCATTCATTCGGGGGGAATCAAATGACGAAATGACGAAAGTGTGAGGGCTTCCTTTTCCCAGTACTCAAATCATGTCTGCGATACGATAACAACATGACGTGTGGCCACACTGTGACATAATTATAGCCTAGTCAAACGCATAGGCAACACTCGTCCATACACAATTCTACCTCGGACAAATTACAGTACCATCGCACCGCCGTGAGATACGGTCTGGCTGTCAAAGCACTTAGTTCTATCACAAATGTTAGACACATTCAGCGCACAGTGCAACAAAATAACAGCACACGGGGACTGAATATATTTAGAGCTTTCGAGTACGAAGGTCAACCTTGAAGTCAACCATGCGTCTACGAGGATGCATGCCCCTCATGAAGATACAAGAGGTTTAGCCTACATACAAAAGAACATATGGGCTACACCTGTTTTGAGCGGACCCCATAGGTTACAGCGTCAACACAGTCAAGCATTTGCAGTAGCCTAAAGGACTTGCCTATAGAAGTGACGAGCTCGGTGTTTATCTCGCTGGCATCTCAGCCTCCGCCGAACTAACGCTTCACAGATTAAATAAAATAATTATCCAACATTAAACACTCGGGAATGTGCGCTTTTGTCACTCCCATGACGGCTCAGTCCGCCTGTCCTTTCCCGGCGGGATGGGTGGGTGTTTGTGGCAGAGCTGCAGCGGTGTAATATTCTGCTCCCCAGGGCAAGTGACGGTGTCACTGTCGTTGTCGCCCAACGCGGCAGAGGAGCGCTCATTGGTGCAGCGCGGGTCCCTGGGGACAGTGGTCATGGCAACACTCCGGGGCATGGCCTCAGAGGTCTTTGTGAATGGCGCGAATCCTATGATCAAGAATCCCCTTGGCAGTCCAACCCCCCCTCTCTCTTTCTCTCTATTCTCTCTCGGGGCCGCACGGACATGTTGACATATTTACCCTCGGTAGAGAATGAGTGAAAACACCGAATAATTAAATAATACACTTGTCTGTCTCCATCTCCATCTCCATCCCCAAAGCCTAGAATGCCGCTCCCATGCGAGTGCACATCCACAAGTGGCTTTATTACATAGGCCTATACCGCTCTATTCACAAACACGCACGCACAAACATGCGCGCGCGAGCACACACACACACACACACACACACGCACACACACACACACACACACTGCAGGTAAAAGGGCACACGACGTCTCCGCGGGCGCACACGCAGATAACAGAATAGCCTATAAACAGGTGCTTTCAGAGCTCCAGATGAGTGCCAAGAGCTCATGCCTTAGTTCCAGGCAGACAGATCGCTGGGTGCAGGTCTCCTTCTCTCTGCTGTCTCAGGCTAGGGACTTTTTTGTTAGGCAGCCTGGCTCTCACGTCACACATCTCTCTATCGGGGTATATTTGACTCAGTATTCACAAATAAACATCACGAGTTTCGCAAAAATAAAACGCGATTCACAAATAGGCCTATGATTCACAAAAACAAATCGGGAAATAAGCTAAGTAGGCTAAAGCGAGATTTACAAATATGTTTCTATTTCACAAATAAATGAATGTATTTCTGAATCAAGTTTTATCTTCGTGTATCGTAATCTTTATTTGTGAATATTGAGACAAAGAGGCCTACCCCATAACTCCCTCATCTCATCCCCTCACCGCAGACAGACTGTCCGGTCGGTACAGAGCTGAACATCAAACAGGTGTCATTGTGGGCGGGGTGGTCAGTCGATATTTCAACAGAGTGAGTAGCCTAGTCCACACACACACCTCGCTGAACTACAGCTTAGCCTGCCACAATATAGGCTACACACCTCACTGCCAGTCCAACACCTTATACCCTGAAATATAATACGCCTATATGATTGAGATAAATGCTTTTGTGAACTGCTACAAGACACCCAGCAATGAAGTCCGGCTCTAAAGAGGAGATGGACCTGAACAGAACACATCCAATCAGGAACCTTGCGGGAATATAGGCTACTTGTCTATCACTATCACACGACCGAGGGTTGCGACCCCTAGTTTGTAGATTGTTTCCTATAGGCTATAGGTGTTAGGCCTACTGTTTCCCGACTGTTCAAGACTAGGCTATAGCAGCTCTTACCTCATAACACAAGCGGCACTGTTGCTCAATTCCAGCACCGCCATTGGATAGCCTACAACTACTACGCACGGTCATTCAATAGCCTGTGCATGGAGATGGAGCATGTATCAGCACAAAACTGACTGCTTTTCTCGGCCGTGAGCCACACCGTCCCGACCCGAAGTAGGCTACTTGTCAACGCGCAAAAAACAGGGTGTTCTTTGTCTAACGTTGTAGGCTACAAAATAGCCTACTAATCTGCAGCGGCTCAGGCCGGCGCTAAACCAATCAGAGTTGCTGGTCAGACATGACAGATGGAACAGTGGAGCCACATTAGCATAAACGTAGAAGCAGTGCACGGTTCCAGCTGACCCTAGGCCTAGACCTAGCTCATATCATGCTGACCCTAGGCCTAGACCTAGCTCATATCATGCTGACCCTAGGCCTAGACCTAGCTCATATCATGCTGACCCTAGGCCTGGACCTAGCTCATATCATAGCTCATGAGTCATGCTACATTTCCCAAGTCCCATAACAGATATAATCTGTAGGCTACAGCATCCTAGGCTACTCAGGGGCACTATAAAATTGGGGCCCTATGAAAGAATATAATATTGGACCCCCCAAACCTAGACCTTATGATGATAATAACAAGAACAACAACAATAATAATAATAATAATAGCCTAGTTTATGAGGGCCCTTGGAATCGTCCTAACCGCCCCCCTTATAATTCCCCTGATCCTACCCAAACATAGTCTAAGCCTAAACAAGACAAAAGGATCCGTAAATCGTCTTTGGTCTGTATAGGCTACGTCGTTTGAGGAGACAGAGTAGGCTACACTTTGAAAAGACGGCCTCTAGGGGGTGCTGTTCGGGCAAGGTCTAGTCTGTTCATTTATTTGCTCATCAGTCGCTTAGCTACAGACGCATGTACGCTGGGCGTTTCTATGTGCTTTGGAGAACGGACTCGTGCAACATGACATGAGCAAGTAGGATGACATAAGTAAGTCAGGTGTGGGCTGTGGCGTGATGTTTATCCCAAATTTGTATTTCACCATGGAGCTATTACAGTCTCACACTTTATTAGAAGTCTTTCAGACGCACGGGGATTAAGTCAGGTGTCGGCCGGCCGACGTCGAGATACCAGATGTCTTTTCTCCAGTCCTATTGACGGCTGTGACACCGGTATTACTGTATCCAGAATGTGATGTGGGTTAGAGTGTGATGGGTTAATGTGATGTGATTAAAGAGAAACAGTAACAGTATGTGTGCGTGCGCGTCTAGGCAGCCCTGCCACCCAGATGGAGAAGGCTGTCGATCTGCTGAAGGGGAGGATAGAGGGAGGAGACAGACAGGCCCTCTTCCTACTGGGACAACTATACTATGAGGAGGTAACACACGCGCGCACGCACACACACACACACACACACACACACACACAGAGCAGTAACACTACTGTGGCCCTGGTAGGGTCGCTATGCGGAGGCGGACGGTGTGTTTGACAGCCTAAAGGGACACGACCCCAGAGCCCTGTTCCAGCTGGCCATCATGAACTACGACGGACTGGGGTGCAACCCTGACCAAGTGGGTCCACGGTCTGAGCCTCTTCCAGGACTAGACAGGATTATTACATGTTCATAGCCCGTCTATAACAGGTCTGTAACATGCTAGCGTGTCTAACCCTGTCGCGGTGCAGGCGCGGGCCGTGGACTACATGCAGAGGGTTTGCCAGTGGCCGGGCCCGGAGGCAGACAGCATCAGACAGCTGGGCCTCTATAACCTGGGCAGAGCCTACCTGGAGGGCTACGGAGTGCCCCCCTCCAGCACGGAGGCTGAGAGGTCAGGACACACACACACTCACACCCTTCACCCTAACCCTCCACACTCCTCACCCTAACCCTCCACTCACCCTAACCCTCCACACTCCTCACCCTAACCGTCCACACGCTTCTTACCCTAACCCTCCACACCCCACACTCCTCTCCCTCCACACTCCTCACCCTAACCCTCCACACCCCCCACCCTAACCTGCACACCCCCCACCCTAACCCTGCACACTCCTCACCCTAACCCTCCACACCCCCCACCCTAACCCTGCACACCCCCCACCCTAACACTCCACACTCCTCACCCTAACCCTCCACACCCCTCACCCTAACCCTGCACACTCCTCTCCCTAATCCTAACCCTCCACACTCCTCACCCTAACCCTGCACACTCCTCACCCTAACCCTCCACTCCGCTCACCCTAACCCTCCACACTCCTCACCCTAACCGTCCACACGCTTCTTACCCTAACCCTCCACACCCCACACTCCTCTCCCTCCACACTCCTCACCCTAACCCTGCACACCCCCCACCCTAACCCTGCACACTCCTCTCCCTAATCCTAACCCTCCACACCCCTCACCCTAACCCTGCACACTCCTCTCCCTAACCCTCCACACCCCTCACCCCCTCCCCAGGCTGTGGCTGCAGGCGGCTGAGGAAAGTAAAGGCGGGGGCGGGGCCTGTGTGAGAGCTCAGAGCAGCCTGGCCATGTTCTACTGCCGCCCAGAGAGCCTGGACCTCCGCAAGGTATGACCTCTGACCCAGACTCTAACCCTGACTAGTCTGGACCTTAACTCTTAGCCTGACCGGACCTCATGTAACTGCGCTGAATTGGTTAAACTCAGTCCCTCAGTATAAATGCCGCCCACCCACGCCATCGAATTGTCTCAGGGCACAACATGGCACTGACACTCATTCAATCACGTGACCTCTCATTGCGAAAGTATGTATGTGTCTCTCTCCCCAGGCATTCTTCTGGCACTCAGAGGCATGTGGTAACGGTAGTTTGGAGTCCCAGGGTGCACTTGGGCTCATGTTCTTATATGGATGGGGCATCCGGCAGGACCCCGTGGCAGCTGTGCAATGCCTAAAAGAGGCGTCGGAGCGAGGGAATGTTTATGCTCAGGCACACCTGGCGGCCTACTACTACCACAGGAAGCTGTACACGCGTGCCGCTACACTCGCCAAGAGGTACTGCCCCTCCCAGTGATCTCTACTTTCAAGTTTTATAAGGCGTTGTCTTAGCAATGGTTAGGGTGTGGCCAGTCTCCATGAATCCCTATAACCAGGGAAACCAGAGCAGGTTAGGTGATCATGGTGAAGTTCTGTCTCTGCCTCCAGGATCTCCAGCTATGACAACATCTCTGCCATTGCCACGGTAACAGAGTGTCTACCCGAGTACATTGCTAAGGGTGTGGCCATCGCTCTGTTCTACTACGCTCGCTGTCTGCAGCTAGGGCGGGGTGTGGCTAAGGACACACAGCAGGCCCACCTACATTACATCAAGGTGGGATGACTGACAATTGCTCACACACACGCACGCATGTACGCGCACGCACACACACACACACACACACACACACAAACACACACACACACACACACACACACACACACACACACACACACACACACACTTTCTCTCAGACACACAAGCACACTACCTGACCACAGCCTTGTCTGTCCAGGCTGCTCAGCTGAACTCAGAAGTCTGTAAGGACCTGCAGATGGACGTCACTTTCGGCAGGATGTAGACCAACCAATCAGCAGCCTCCTCCACCAGGCCAACAGGCCTTCCTCTTCTGTGTGGACCATAGTAAAACCATGTGACCTGTGGAAGTTTCATATCTGTCTCTGTCTATCAAGCAGCTACATGAAACAAACTGTACAGTCTGCTGGTATTATGTTAACTCATGCTACTGTAGTAGTGAGTTTCTGCCCATCTTTCGCCGCAGACTCAAAGCTCACACTCTCCACCCATTGCCCTGACCTCTGTAGTAATGAAGGTCTTTGAGCGCCTTGTTCTGCTGCACCTCATATCCATCACAGACCCACTCCTGGACCCTCTGCAGTTCGCCTACAGAGCAAACAGGTCTGTGGCCAACGCAGTAAACATGGCCCTTCACCACATGCTACAGCATCTGGAACACACAGGCACCTACACCAGGACCAGGTTTGTGGATTTGAGCTCTTGCCTTCAACCCCATCCTCCTGCCCACACTGGAGTACAGCTCTCCCAGCTGCACGTGCCTGACTCTACCTGCAGGTAGATCACTGACTTCCAGTCCGACAGGAAACGGCACGTGAAGCTGGGCAAAAACATGTCCGACTCCAGGTCCATCTGCACCGGCTTCCCCAAGGGCTGCGTCCTTTCCCTACTATTCTTCCTGTACACAAACAGCTGCACGGAGAGGGCCAAACTGCAGCGCTTCATCCGATCCGCCGAGAAGGTGATTGGCTGCAACGTCCCCTCCCTCCTGGTCCTGCACAGCTCCAGGACGCTGAAGCGGGCCAGGATTGCGTCCGACCCCTCCCACCCCGGCCATAATCCTTTCGTGCCACTCCCCTCAGGCAGGAAGCTGCGGTCCATCAGGACCATGTCTGCACGACAGAGGTAGCTTCTTCCCCACGGCCATCAGCTTCAACAAGGCTTGTGTCCCCCTCTGACTCCTTTTTCTTAGCTTATCCTTTTTTGCACCAGTTTTTTTTATACCTTCTCTTTGCACTCTCCTGTCTTTGCACAGTCCTGTCTCGTCCCTGCACCCTGCCCAATATTGTGTCAATGTTCTTTACAATGACCGAAAGCTAATTCCTAGTATGTTGAAAAACTTACATGGCAATAAACTGATTGTGATTCTTGATGACTGTAACCATGCTGGCAGGACCGTAGTCTTGCATAGTTAGACCTTTCTCCATACTCTGTTTCATCTGGAGAAGGGTCTGGCTGGACCCCATTACCATTCTGAGATAGGGGGGAAAAACGTTGTATTTCTTTAAACCAATCACAATCATCTTAGGCAACGCTAAGCTTGTTTTTGTGCTGGCTGGCTCGCAAAAGGTGACACTGACAAGCCAGATCGTTATTGGGCTACCAATACCCGAGTTCACATTCTCGCGCAAAAACATTTACTGTAATATAAATATTTCATTGAAAAGTCCGGGGGCACTTTTTCATTGAAAGTGGGGGGACACAAGGTCCTAGTGTCCCCCTTGTTCCGGCGCCAGTGGAAGGACACCAAAACCAACCTGCCGATCTCCACTGCACAAGTAGAGTAATGGTGAGAGCATAGGACTCCTACCCGGGAGACCGCCCCGGTGGGGATGACTTAATGGGACTATACCCCAAACCTCCACACGTTCCAATCTTTTTATTCCTTACGTTTGTCCATAAACAGAAGTTGAACCAATTGCAGCAAAATAGCTAACGTTACAGGAATCATCTGTGTAACTGTTTTAGCCACATTAATGTTATGGAAGCTGCTGCTAGTTGTTGTGAGCTCGAGCTAACTGGCTATCCCGCTCTTATTGTGGTGGATTAGCATTGGAAGCATTGAAACTGATGTGTCCAGACCTATTTTAATTTATCAGACATTATTTAATGTCATTTCAATTCACAGCTATTTCAGTGGCATGACTAGATTCCGTTCTACCAGTCCTGAACAGAAAGAAGCCAGCCACCCACATAAGCCAGGCTGGACCTGGCCTGGTTTTTCCAACCGTGCCCATCTGTTGAGCCAGACTAGCAGGACTGTATGTAACCTGAGACAAGAACTTGTTTTTATTTATTTTGCATTTTATTGCTTATAAACTCTCTAAACAATTTTTTGGTAAAAATAAAATCTATCAATAATCACAAATAAAAGTGTCACCATGACTTGACATATTGCACAATGAAGCAGTTTAGAATGAACATAGATCAGCAGAGTTGTTCAGGAATGTGTCGGTCGGTGTGCAGCACCTGTTCTCATCATTACACAACTAGTCACGTGACTGCTCTACCTGACTAGGGACAGGCTAGGCTCTCTGCAACACAGCTTGGCAGTTGATCTGATTGGTCATTCTAACTTAGCAACAGAAAGGTTGAGGAGAGAAACCCTGGACAGAGCTCCCCAGGTCAGCTCTACAGCATCAAGTGTGTGTGTGTGTGTGTGTGTGTCTGTAAGAGAGAGAGATATAGTGAGTGTGTGAGTGAGTTTGCATGTGTGTGAATTTGCATGTGTGTGTTTTCAGATCTGCTCCATCTCCATCTCCATCTCAGGACAGAGCTCCTTGAGCAGCATCTCCAGGAGGACCTGAGAGAGAGGGAGACATGGAGGGAGAGAGGGGAGGACAGGAGGGAGTGAAAAGGAGACGAGAAGGGTTTAAGGATGGGTGCTCGCACATTGCTCAGAGAAGAGTGATGCCTGACTTCAAGCTGGGCTCTGGTCTAGACTGAGCTCTCTCTGTTTCAAGCTGCTCACAGTTCTCAAATTGAAGAATAAAAGTTATGTATTACATTTATTTTGACTTAAAATAGTCTTAACTTTAAGATATTAAAAGACCTCTGGGGCTCTCCTAACTGGGTTAGGAATTACCAGATGGCTGCTTGACACAAACCGAGGCGTGCACAGCTTTCAAGATAGGTGTGTGTGTGTGTGTAGACTTACGTAGAGCAGGTGTTTATTGGCACTGGCCTCCTGGAGAGCATTGAAGATCTTGATGATGCCGTAGCGGGCATTCTGCTGGCCAACCAGGTTCTGCAGAGCATCTGACATCACACACATCAGATATTAGAGATGAGTCCATATAGCCAATCAGGATGAACCCGGGATGTTGTCTAGCCTATCAGGATGTACCTGGGATGTTGTCTAGCAGCTTCTGCTGGGCCCGCTCCTTGGTCTCACGGCGTTCCGAGTCAGTGCGGACCTTGTTGTGAGGTGCCAGCTTTCCATTGGGCCAGAAGGTGTCCCTGAACACGTTGATATAGCTCACCAGCATCTGCTCACTGAAGATCCAGTTCACCGTGTCCCGGATCTGCCTGAGGGACAGGGCTAGCATGTTAGCATGGCCATCTGCCTGAGAGGACAGGGTTAGCATGGCCATCTGCCTGAGAGGACAGGATTAGCATGTTAGCATGGCTACCTGCCTGAGAGGACAGGGCTAGCATGTTAGCATGGCCATCTGCCTGAGAGGACAGGGCTAGCATGTTAGCATGGCCATCTGCCTGAGGGACAGGGCTAGCATGTTAGCATGGCCATCTGCCTGAGAGGACAGGGCTAGCATGTTAGCATGGCCATCTGCCTGAGAGGACAGGGCTAGCATGTTAGCATGGTTACCAGCCTGAAAGGACAATGTAAGCATGTATTATATACAATATATTGCATATATTCCAAGAGTGATGCTTACTTGTTGATGGTGCGTCCAAACGTGACTTGAACTAGTGCAATAAGAGTCTTCCTAACCCACTTGAACACTTGAAGAGAGTAGAGTGGAGAGAGACAGACAAGAGATACAAAGAGAGAGAGACACACACACACACACAGATAGAGATACATAGAGAGACACAGATGTCAAAACTTGTAACTTGTAACTGGTGCAGCTCCAAGGCTGTGTCTCTCTCTCTCTCTCTCACACACACACACACACACACACACACACACACACACACACACACACACACACACACACACACACACACACACACACACACGAGAAAAGCAGGTGTACTGACTGCCTCTGAGTTCGAAGATCTCTCCTATCAGCATGAAGCAGGGCTCGGCCAGAGGATCCTTCCTCCCATCAACCTCGTCTCCATAGTCAGACAGATCACTATCATCTTCTGCCTCCTCCTGACTCACACACACACACACACATGCGCACACACACACACACGCACACACATGCGCGCACACACACACACACGCATACATAAGAATCCGTAAATAAACACACGTGCCCACACACAGGGGAGCAAAGGTTAAAGAGAGAGTGCTAGTGTGTGGTGTATCTGCGTGTGTGTATCTGTGTGTGTATGTGTGTGTGTGTGTACCTCCTGGTGAGAGAAGAAGTCTCCAGGCAGTCTCTCCAGGAAAGAAGCGAGTGAGAAGGATGACTTCTTCTGGATGTCAATCACCTTCAGGTGCTCAGGGGAGGGGCTTAGGAAGGCATAGAGAGCTTCGCTCTGACACATCCTCTCATGTGTCAGCATTCTCTGTACACACACAAACACACGCACGCACACACACACAGGTTATCTAGTGTCCTCTACTCTAGTCTCACTCCTGTCTAACTCAGTGAGGGTCAGCGCGTTCCCATGGCTACAGAGTGTTACCTGGAGGAAGGTGTTGAGTTGGTTCTTAGATTTCTCCAGAAACTTTTGGTCGATGGATTTAAATGGCAGCTTGCTGAGGGAGGGGAGCTGAACCTTCTTCAAGGAAGGGAAACACTGTCAGACACATGCAGAGGGAGGAATGGAGAGAAGTGTTCAGCATAAAAGCAGAGCAGAAAGGATGATACCCACTAATTATCAGAATCCAGAAGAGAGCATTGACGTTCTATAATCACCTAAAAGAAAGTGAAGCGACTCTGACACCTTCCATGACAAAGCTGTCACCTACAGAGAGATTAATCTAGAAAGTTCCCTCAGCCAGCTGGTTCCTGGGCTCTGTTCACTTACACAACCAGACTACACAGAGACCCAGGACAGCGACATCATTAGACCAAACCAAATAAGAAAACAAAAACATAATTACTGGACACACTGTAATGAATCAAACAAAAACCAGAGCAAACTGGCAACTGGAAGCCAGCTACCTGAGCCCATGACCGTAACAACAGACGGGGTCACGCTGAAATTAAACCAAACACCCGAGAGTGGTGGCCTAATATGCCAGTCCCCTGTGATTCTGGCGAGACCAGGGCGTGAACCCCGGTCCCCAGTGGGCAGCTGAACCAGAACCTGATGCTTAGAGACCATTACATCACAATGGACCCCCTATAGTAACATTTTTGATGCGTCTTCCTTTTAAAAAAAAAAAGTTTAGTTGACTAGTTTGGGTTATTTTGTTTTGTTTGCATATTTATATTTTTGTGCGTGGCTGTAAGCCAGCGCACCTAGGATAGCGTCCCAGCACACGACACCAAAATAAAGAGGGACACCAAAAACAACCCACCAACCTCCACTGCACAAGTAGAGTAGCGGTGAGAGCAATGGACTCCAACGCAGGAGTCTGGGGTTCAAGGCCCCAGTGGGGATGACTTTATGGAACTATACCCCAAACCTCCACATGTTCATCCTTTCACTCCAACCTTTACCCCTTGCCTTATAGGTCAGATCCTATCCCAACCCCAACCCTTTTTCTAATCCCAACCCACACAAGAATGACACCCTAGACAAATCCATAATTAAATAAATAAATAGCATCATGGTGATTAACGTTACCTCGGTGAGCTTCCTGTGCAGCGTCTGGAACTCTGTCAGCTTCCTGCTGACGCTCCAGCGGCTGTTGGGGGAGTCGTCTCCCTCCAGCAGGCTCACCGCCACGCAGTAGCACGCCACCGTCTCCCCGCACTCCTCCGCAGGCTGCAACATGGGACAACACACACGTTTAACGCATGGTCAGACACACCACACTCTTCCATCACCTAGAAGTGACTATGCATGTGTCTGGTGTGTGTGTGTGTGTGTGTGTGTCCTACCTCCGCCCCAGTGATGACAGCCCTCCAGGAGCCCAGGTTCTCACACCACCAGTCTGTTCTGGAGATGTGCAGCTGCAGGTCGCTGTGCTCCTTCTCCATCGCCCCGATCTCCTCCTTCAGCTTGCTCACAATCTGACACACACACACACACACACAGCAGCTGTTAGCAGTCTACCTCTGGTCAATCTGTCACTGACACACACACACACACACGTACACGCGCATGCACACACACACGGCTTGGCTACCTTCTTGTCTGGTTTGGGGGCGTTCAGGATGGAGCCCAGAGCTTGGCGTTTGTACTCCAGCTTGTCATAGAGCTGTCTCAGTTTGGTCGCAGCGTAGCTGGCCTGCTCGTTGATGCCCTTACTGCCCTCATCCATCAGCTCCTCACTGCCATCCACCCCCTGACACTGGAGGAGAGGAGAGAGGGAGGAGCGAGGAGAGAATAGAGACAGGGGTAGGAGATAGGAGAGAAGAGACAGAAGGAGAGAAGAGACAAATGTAGAGCCAGAGTTGAGAGTGTAACTGTATATGTGCCATGTGTTTGTACACGTGTGTGTGTGTGTGTGTGTGTTAAATGCGTGCTTTCCCAGCTTTACACTTAGTGTATGATGTGAGTCTTCTAGCAATGCTACGTCTGTGTGTGTGTGTGTGCGTGTATGTGTGTGTGTGTGTGTATATACATGTACATGCGTGCGTGTGTGTGTGCGCGGATGTTAGGATAGGTTAAGTTAGTGCATTAGACACAACACTTCCCACAATCACAGGAGCAAGAGCAACCGGATGGGAGCCGTCTGGAGTGCACCTGTCTCAGGTGTGTGTGTGAGTGTGTGTGTGTGTCTCACCCCCTCTTCCTTGTCCTCTGTGCTAGACTGTGAGCAGCTGTTCTGCTCGTCTCTTCTGATCAGCCTATCGTAGAGGTCGGAGACCAGGAAGGAGGGGTAGTAGCGCTCCCTCATGGTCTCGTATACGTCTCCCTGGATGCGTAGGAACACGTCCGTGCCCTTGTTGCCCACCAGCGTCTGCTGCACCTCCTTGTAGAGGAGCTTGTCCACTGCGATCTCACGGCTCTCCACGAAGAAGTTCTGGTAGATCTCCCCAACCAGCTGAGGGACCTCGCTCTGCAGGCAGGACGACAACACACTCTGGAACCTGGAACACTGGCTCTGGGGTGTGTGTGTGTGTGTGTGTGTTGTGTGTGCCTACCTTGTTGGCAGTCTTAAGGGTTTCCACTAGCTCCCAGAAGCTGATGAGAGCTCTCTTGTCCACCCGTTCCATGTACACTCTGAAGTGTTCCCTGTAGCCTGGGTTACACATGATGTCCTCAAACTGCAGGATCTACACGCACGCGCGCACACACACACACACACACACACACACACACACACACGCACACACACGCACACACACACAGAGTGAGAGTGTGTGTGATACAGAGAGAAAGAAAGAGCATGTGTGTGTGTGTGTGTGTGTGTGTGTGTGTGTGTGTGTGTTACCCTCTGGCTCTGGGGCCCCTCCCCGTCCTCCGGGGCCCCCTCCTCCTGCTGCTCGTAGTTGGGTCCCCCCAGCAGACGGATGCGTTTCTCACACTGCTTCTTAGCCACCGTCAGCTGGTTGATGTAGCGCTTCATGTCCCGAGCTCTCAGCAGGTCTGCCTTCATGGCTGCCGTCTCCTTGCCTTTCCTCTCTAGAGGAAAGACGCACACACACACAGGCACGCACACCCCACAACCAGGATGGGGCTACTTCAGCTGACAGGCTGCGGTCTACTGGTGTCTACTGGTATACCCTGGTGTCTACTGGTATATGCTGATGTCAACTGTGTCTAGTTACTACTGTACCTTTCTGTTTCTTCAGCTGAGGAAGGCTACTGATTGTGGTGGCATGAATGATTTCCACTACAATCTGGTACCTGGAGAGAGAGAGAGAGAGAGAGAGAGAGAGAGAGAGAGAGAGAGAGAGAGAGTTTAGACAGAGAAGGAGAGAGGGACAGAAAGGGAGAGACAGAAAGAGATGGAAAGGGAGACAGAGGGGAAGAGGAAGAAAGAGAGAGTAAGAGAGGGTTTAGAGCAAGTGGGGTAGGAGGGGGCTGAGCAGAGGGTGTAGCAGCGAGAGGGGCGGACCTGAGTTGTTTGAGGAAGTCTACGTCGGAGGAGGAGCTAATGAGCTTGATGAAGTCTTCGTAGGAGGCTGCGTAGGTGTAGGCCTTCTTATGGTGCTCTGCCTGCTGCTCTCTCTGCTCCAGCTGAGACAACAACATCCTGTTGATGTAGTCTGGATCGCTCAGCACCTCCACCAAGGGCTTCAGCACTGCAACACATACATACACACGCACACACACAGATACAAATACACACAAACACAAAATGCAGCTTTACTGAAACACTCAGATTGAGTGTGAATTGAGTTGAAACGAATGCGTCATGTTGTCACATCCAATATGAAATCTAATGAGTATGTTGTCAGCAGATCTAATCTCAAATCTAATGGGTATGTTGCCAGATCTAATCTCAAATCCAATTAGTATGTTGTCAGATCTAATCTCAGATCTAATTAGTATGTTGTCAGATCTCATAAAGACCAATAAGGACCAAGAGGAGAGAGCTGCAGCACACAGGAGCCTGGTACCAGTTTGGTTCTGGTTGGTGTTAGTGTCTGCAGTGTGTGTGTGTGTGTGTGTGTGTGTGTGTGCGTGTGTGTGTGTGTGTACGTGTGCGTGTGTACCTTTGGTGGTGATGACCTCGACCAGAACCACTCGGAGGCTGTATGAGCGGGCGTCGCGGGCGGGCAGCAGGCAGAGCAGCAGCAGGCGGGCGCAGCAGCGCAGGAACCTCAGCTCCTCCTCTGGGCTCCGCAGGCAGGGGTGGAGCAGGAAGGGCCTGGGGGGGTCCTCCAGCCTGGACACACACAGACCCACACGCTGCTGTTCTACTGGCTGGCAGCAGAGGGGAAAGGAGCTCCAGACCAGACTCCCCCCACACACACACACTTCCTCCCTCTCCAGACACCCCCCCCTCCTCCCACCTACCTGGTACTGGCAGTCTTTAGGTCACAGAAGTGTGTGTGGAGGGTTTTGACGGTGTCATAGCAGACCAGGTTGACCAGGTCCACGTTGGCCAGACGACCCCTCAGCTGCCGGCACACCTCCCAGAAGTCCTCGGTCAGCATCTGGAACAGCTGGCCCTCATCTCTGCTTAGAGGCGCATACCAGGACAGGACGTAGTCGCGGTAACTGTAGTCAAACACTGACACACAAGACACAGAGATCAGACCTGTCACACAGACCTATAGCTTCTCCTCTTGGTGACTAGCCCCGCCTCTGCTCTTTCTGAAAACCTTTGTGACCTGGTAGGCTTTTGGCCAGCAAAAATGTCGAACAAGTTCTAATGCTGCTGGACACAATGTCCAGGAGAAAATCTGACTGCTGAAAATGTAGGCTGGATAGCCTAGCACTGATGCCACTTCAGTCTAAAAAACTGCATTTTAAGCACATCACCTTTTAATCTGTGAGGCGATTGATGGTGGTGTAAGTTCAATCAAGAGCATAAAGTTGATAGTAAATAAATGAGGATAGCTGAATAGCAGTACAAGTGTAGGCATATGTAAGCGATAATGAACAAACGGCCGGGCGTTGCGTAACACCCGCCCCCCCGGGTTCATTATCCCGGTTATACAACGGCCTTTCAACAGAAAACATCATTCTGAAAACAAAATACATATATTGCTCATATTAGCTTTGAAAAGTTGATAATTCATGGTTAGAGTTATAGCATTTCCATAGCAACCAGTAACTTGTATAGTCCCTCCACCCAAATCTAACGTTATGACGTTATCACTCGCCCAGACCAAACTAACCCTGTCACATCCTGTCCCGCGATTCAACTCACAATGAATGTACTTGAAGCTACAACTGAAAGTGACAGCATGACATATTTGACGTGGAAAAAAGTTATTGATTTGGGGAAAATTAGGTGTCTGGCTATCATAAACAGTTTGTTGGCAATGAGATTTGATAACTGGACAACTGATATGTTGCACAGTAAATATGCAGTATCTTACACTTCATACACGGCTATCTGGCAATATCAGGTGCAGTATGGCATTACTGGAGTTTGGGCTGCTATGGGTCATTGTTTGTTTTGCTAGGTTGTATCTTGAATTGCGCATTGATTTAGATATATACAATAGACAACAACGGACTCTTCACTACTGAATACTTGAACCTGACCTCACTATGCACAACTGTATACTTGAACGTTATTTTATTGCACTGCCTACATCATGGACACAGGCATAGTCATCCATGATCGGATGGGTTAAGTAGATGAGGATGATACTGATAGACTGCTATATGACGGATAGTATAGTAAATTGCAGTTTGGGAATCTGAGTACCTAGGACTGGAATATCTAGCTGAGTACCTAGGACTGGAATGAGGAACTGATCTCGCATAAGATACTGTAAGGACAAGCGATCACAAGAATTCCAATGTACCTGTACATGTACTTGTTACATATGGCAAATAAACTTTCTATTCTGATGTAGTCCATTTTGTGTCCTGCTCAAACAGACAGGAAAACACACAGGTGAAAACAGGCAGACAGGTAAACAGACAGACAACCAGTCAGACATACAGACAAGTAAACACACACTTACCCTCCTTCAGAGCCTTGTCAACGTTGTGTGACACCACCACCCTCCTGGTCTGCGATGACTCCAACAGAGGCACAGAGAAACGGCCCTGTCAACAACAACAATAGTCAGATCCATCTCTACAGAACCCAACAAAACAAATAGCATTCCAGTTTCAAGCACTTTCAGCCTTACACATATTGAGGTGTGTGCGTGGGGGTGGGGGTAAGAAGGTAAGAGTCGGGAGTTTTACCATGAGCTTGTTGAATAGCTCCAGCAGGTAGGTGGACTGTCTCTTGGAAATGTCAAACCTGCTGATTTTAGGTGGGCTCTTTCTGAGCAGGACGAAGCTGCCGAGCAGAAAACAGAGCAAGGCGAAGGACACGTAGATAAAAAGCTTCAGAAAAAACGACGTGAGCCCCCCATATCCGAACTGAAACAGCAGAGCGAATGCTCCCACGAAGAGAGCAGGCAAGAGGACAGAAGACCCCACGGACACGGCGCCAGACATGGGCGCACCGGGGCTCCTGCTGCTTCGGCCAGCAAAATGCATGCTGTCGTCACTGACATGTCCTCAGCAGAAACCAGAGAACAGGCTCGGTGTTCCTCGCATCCGAATCACACTTCATCCATAAACTGAGCCTTTCTAAACAGAGAAGGCACTCGAAGACATTAGACCTCATGCATGGTTTGAAACCTAGTCGAAAAACCTCGGTCCCCGTCCCCTTCACGTCGGTCCGCTGTGCTGTGCTGGATGACAGGTCTTCTCTTGAAGGTAAACCAGCAAAGCTGCCGTGCGAGTCAACTAGAAGTCCACTGAACAGGGGGGTCAAAAATAAAGCAGCGTTTAATCCTTACCACTTATAACCTAGCTAACTAACGAACGCTGTAGGTCGATAGATAGCTGAATATTACAAAAACACCAAACATTGTCATCAATCTATTAGTCTGCCAACTAGCCTTATCTATAATATCTAGTATAGCAGCTAGCTAGCTACTAGCTAATAGTCATCAGCTTATTAATGCCATTAGCTACCGTTAGCTCTAACGGGACGGTAGCTAGCCAGCTACACAAAATATCGAGGTGAATAATTGCCCCTTGGATAGATCAGGCACTCCCAAAGGCTACATTAAATCAATATGTTTAGAGAAACAAGTTGAGATCATTAAAACTTGTAGCTATTCAAAATATCTCTGATTGACAAAAGTATTCCTGAGTGAGTGTCCATCAACGTCCACAGAGCTGATGATGCCACACCGCGTCGTTCGTTTGTCTACACTGAACAACGTAAACGGCAGGGGGACGCAGAGCGGGGCGGAGTTTAACATTTGGCTTCTAATAAACGACCTTATCTTAAACGAGATGTGTTGTGGGCTACCGAATCCTGATCAGTGTAAAAGATAACCAATTGCACTCATTTGGAATATATTTAACAACACGCTGTTGTACGGTACTAATTCAATGTCAATATTATCATTGTTCCCTACTAGCACAGTACGTAAAGCCGACGGGACACATTGGTCGTAGTTTGGTAAATTTGCGGACCTAGCTGACACGTGCCTATACAGTCACAAAATAACCACAATAACCGACCTCAGGGAGACTGTAAGGGAACGTTGCCCTCACTGCTGCTGAAATCCGTAACTACGATGTAATTAAATGACGTGACAGTGCTGTTACATTACAGTCCCACCCTGACTTTATTGGAAATGTACATTTGTCACAGTGGTCAGAACATTTGTAAATAACTTAGGTTTTAAAATAAATTTTGAAGTCATACAGTTACAGAATTGTAGCCTAATAATGAGGAGCAATCCTGCATGTCTGTTTTGTGTGTAATTTCTAATTTACAGTTAATATTAACACTAAAGATTTGCAGTGTAGGCCTAATAAAAATAATGACAAAAATATGCCTACGAATAAAGTCCTAATTTTGCAACCTAAATTTATATTGGAACATTTTGACAGAATTAGATTATTGAATAGAGAATATAGAATATTATTTAAAAAAGAAAAGGGCAGGAGTTCTGGGGAGCCTAGACCTGCATTACATCTTAAATGGTGTTGAGAGACTCGCGTTGAGGTATCTGATTAGCGGGAGAACATTTACGCTTAATTATTAACTATGGCAAATGTTAAAATTTAAAACATGTAAATAAAACATGTAAATAATGTAATGTAATGTAATGTAATGCATCATCCCCAACATGGGCGGCAGCAGTGAGTAGGCTAAACAAAGCGGAGAGCGCCGAATCGCCGGTAGAAGAAGACAGTCGATGCGCTGTGGATATTAGCCATTTAAGTGTATAAATTTGCCTTTTATTTGAAAGGTGGGGGACTACAAACTGTAGCGACCTCAGAGAAAAGGCTTTCATCTTTCCAACGATGTGTTTACTTTGGTGAGTAACGAAACGGTTTTGTCTGTAGACTCGGACGAGCGGGCCGAGGAAGCGCATTCATAGGTAAATTGCATTGAGAGTAACGGCGTTATCTGTAGGATATCACCTGGACCAGGTCTATGGGGAGCCTACCTACGCCCTAGCGGCACATCTCAATAAAGACTTTTTAACTTTTGACAGTTGCTTTATTTTGAACGAGAGAATATTATTATAATATTAACGCCAAATCCAGGATACTCGTAAAGGCGCCTGCGTTGTTATGAACGGAACGCTGCTAGGCTGCTAGAATCGGCTGCTAGAATAAGCCAGCTAATTTATGGCAACAAAGCCTTTATTGAGATATGCCGCTATAGCGTAGGCTCCAGCTCAGTCTTTTGTTGTTACGATCATGGTTTAATTTGCGATAGCACCTTCATCACACCTGTCTGAAAGTGCCAATCAAGTGATTTACAGTGATTTTAGAACTCTATGACGCACACAAAGTTGGTGGTTTTGTCAAAAGAGCCTTGCAAACCGTGACGTCACAGAGCGCCCTTGTGACGTGAGCCAGGAGGTGTATAAAAGCCAGAGAGCGACAGAGGAGGGGCAGCCAGAGAGAGAGAGAGGGGGGCGTCTCCCTCTCCCTCTCTCTCCCTGGCTCTCTCTCGTGGGCCGGAGAGAGAGAGAGAGGAGGAGGAGATGTCAGATTGATATCTCCTCCTCTCTCTCTCTCTCCGTCTCTCTGGCCAGAGAGGGGGGGAGGAGGAGATGTCAAGATGGTATCTCCTTCTCCTCTCTCTCTCTCTCTGGACCACTGAGAGAGAGTCAGGGAGAGAGAGAGAGATGTCCTCTTCTCTCTCTCTCCTCTTCCCTGGCTCGGAGGAGGAGGCGGTGGAGGTGGCAAATTATAAAAACTAAATAAAATAAAAAAAATAATAATAAAAACTGATTCTGATTCTAATTGTAAGCTATAGTGATAAGATAAGATAAGATATCCATGTTAGCATATAGGAGTACTGTTATAGTTACTGTTAGCACTTCAAACTTCCACTGTGTCATCAGCTGCTGGCCCCTCTTCGCAGAGAAACCGACGTATTTTCAACCAGAGGTTTCGCGTCGCCCTGATTCAACCAGGTGTTATGCGGAATTCTGTGACCATCAGTGACCAGATCCGGTGGTTAAAAATAGACCCTTTTGCTTAGGTAAGTGAAGTAGCTACGGGGCTAGCTACATGTTGCTGAGTACGTTGGGTGGGGTAACGTTTGTCAGTCGCCCTCTAGTTTCCTCTGTCAAATCTAAACCCTAGATACACTGAGACTATATACAAATATAATCTGTGTACATATATCTGAAATGATTACTTTACTATTCAAATAATCAGTCTAGACCTGTCATCACGTTTGAATAGACCTATTAATGATTTACTGTAAACTGCCGGCCACGTTCTTACAAGATCAATCCAAAAGGTTCATAATCGCTACAGCAGGCCTGCATTCATACCTAGCAGTGACCTATCTGCTGCCCCCGTGTGGTCGTATGTGTTAAGGCTGCAAGTGTAATGTAATGATGTAGTAACCTTAGAATATAAAACATTAAATAACCTTAGTATATTAAGCATTTCTTGACCTATTTCTTTGGCCACACGTGGCACACACAAACACGTGAGTGAGGGCGACACAGCACACACAGCACATACACATGCATCTTCGGTGGTCGCCGGTGGAAATTGTTCCCTGCATTTCTCCCATCCAAGCTGTCCTCCTCCAGGGGCAGCCAGGTGCAGTGGGCAGCCATCGTTCATGGCACCCGGGTACCAAGTCCAAATGCTCATCCCAGGTCCTGGTCAGGGACCGGACTGAAGAGCATGGGAGGCGGAGAGAGAAGATATCAGTGGGGAGACAGAGAGGAGATACCAGTGAAAAGAGAAGTGGGGAGACAGAAATGGGAGATACCAGTGCAGAGAGAAGAGGGGAGGCGGAGAGGATCTATTCTGTCCTGTCAGAATGTAGTGATACACTGAGTAGAAAAAACAATATTTTATTCAGATTTGCATATTGATGATCCACAGGATTAAGAGTAGTCATGCCTGCGCAGCATGGAACCACCATGTGTTACATGGATCTGGCAACATACAACAATCACACACACAAGCAAGAAGCCTCGTCACATGGTCACATTCAGTAGGTGCCACATGTTTATCAAGATGATACAGATGTTGTAAATAACATTAACTCATCCAGCATTTACAATAAAAAAACATTAATTTTAAGAATAAAAGATACAAATGTTGTCCCCTTTGAATTAAAATTTCCCTTTTATACAAAAATATATAAGATTGATGAAAAGGCTTCTGGATAAATTACAAGCACTGTACGTTTGTACATTCATCAACTTCCTCTTCCATGGAAGGCGCTAGCAGGCAGGCACAGGCGGGGACACACACACACACACACACACACACACACACACACACACACACACACACACACACACACACACACACAGCCTACTTACTCAAGCATCAGTGCTTTCCATAAGGTGCAGAAGCAGTTTGTCTTTTATATACATATCTCACTATCTACATGTCTGTCTCTCTGTCTGTCTCTTTTCTGTCTTTATGTTTTTAGTGCACAATCAGTAATTGTCAATTTAGTCCATATATGCTCGTCACCCCCGTGACAGATATGTGTATCGAATCACACGCCGCAGAGAATGAATGGGGAAATGTATTTTGCTCCAAACTGAATGGTGGTCAATGGGCGGTTATTCTCCGTGCTTATAACGACACTAATCGACTCCAAACTGCTCACAAGCACATAGCTAGATTCAGTAGGCCAAGAGGAATCCAATGATTTCCACCTCTTGACTTTTGGTCGGTTTTACCGACTGCTAGACCAGACGACAAACAACTACTACGTTATGATCACTAACATTGAATGTAGTAGAACATAGCGGAAATAAGCATTACGAGTAAAGGACATTTAACATAGCGAAAATTAACATCATGGCTAGCTGACATTTCCTGCTGGACAAGTCCAGCAAGAGGGTGTGTGATCCAAGAGACGTGTTGTTATCATTCATAATTGTTTATCATCAATAATTGAACATTTAGTCGTCCCTAATTACCTAATTGAAAAATGCGTCCCTGTCACGGTCTGCCCAGAACCCTTTCCGGTATCTATGCGGAATATGAATGCTGTCAGTAGGGCTGGGTAAAAAAAATAAAAATGGATGAATCGATGCTGAATCCCAAAATCAATCTTTTATTTAATGAATGAATAAATGAAGGAATGAAAAGTTAATTCATTCATTCAATGATTAATTCATTCATTCATTTTTGGAAATCAGTATCGATACTCAGCCCTAGTATTGATGTGTTGCATAACTTGGCAGTCATGTAATTAAGGTTACAGCTAGAAAAAAAAAAGGTTTTTAGTAACACTAACCGAATCGATATTGAATTGAATAGAATTGAATCGTGATAATCAATTCTGAACCTTGTGAATCGGAATGGAATTGATTCTTGAAATTCGAATCGATACCCAGCCCTAACTGTCAGGCTGACGGTGTCTGAGGAAAATGGGAACAGACAGACAAAGATACTGGCAGACGGAGAGTTGCTCTCTTTCATGTGTTAGGCTGCCTGCCTGTGTCATTCCTATGCGGAGGCCATCTGGAGGTCGGAGGAAGGGGTCAGCAGGTCTTGACGGAAGGCTGAGAGATGTCGGGCGTCTTCATGATGACGCTGGCACGCGCCTCAGAGCTGGAGCTCTGAGAGGAGCCTGAGCCCTGCGAGGAGGCAGAAGTCAAGGCGAGGGGTTGGCAATCGGGGGAGGAGCTTGTCCAGGGGGAGGAGCTTGTCCAGGGGGAGGAGTGGTAGCTGATGATGGGCGAGGGGTCTCTGGTGCTGGTCACTCTGAAGTTGGTCTTCCCCGCCGTGACAAAGGTGGCCATGCTGGGGAGGGAGCAGGATGGTAGTCTGAGCACCGAGGGGCTGTATCCTGTCCTGGCCCAGAACGCACTAACACCCTGCACAACACAGAGGGAGCTGCTGTTAGATCAGCTCTACTAAAGACACACGCGTACCCCGCATACACACACGCACGCATGCACATGCGCGCACACACGCGTGTGCACACACAAACACACACACACACACACACACACACACACACACACACACACAAATATAGCATTGCTAGAGTGGGTGCGACCTACTACCATGTCTGGTCCTCCTGGAAGATGAGCCTTTCATGAAGCTGTAGAACTGGCTGGTAGAAACTTCTAGTTAAGACTTGTCTATCTTTTCATCACACCTAGTTAATGATTCAGCTCTGTATGTATGTGTGTGTGTGTGTGTGTGTGTGTGTGTGTTGCACCCAAGCAGGCCCAGCCTTGCTGCAGAGCAACCTATTGTACTGTAGTATGCAAGTGAAGAGTGGAGTAGCAGACTGAGCAAGCGAATGGAGTGTGTGTATGTGTGTTGTGGGGGGGGGGGTTGAGTGGGAGTGAGTGGTGACTGGAGACCGCGTAGCTCACCTCTCTAGAGTCGTCTTCACTGTGGACGCTGTCTGTGTCACTCTCTAAAGGAGAGGAAAGGAGAGCAGAGCATGTGAGCATGTTTGCATGGAGCGGGTTTCTAAAAGCATGGAGGGTCGGCCCTCTGCATCGCTCTAATTCTGATCCATTACCGCTCAGTCACAGCACGAGACACGGAGCCGAGAGGGGGACAAGATGCGGAGCGGAGCAGGGGACAGGATGTGGAGCAGAGCGGGTGATAGGGTACGGAACCGGGAAGAAAATGTGAAGCGGATTTAGAGCGGAGCGTGAACGCAACCCCAGGACTGGGTGAGGTATGCCATCAGAGAGGTCTGGACAAACAGGTTGGAGAGGAGGGAGGGAAAGAGGAAGTTGAGCAAAATCAAAGAATGTCTAATAGTTTTAACTCCTGCCACACCAGAGAGCTATAATGAGCTCAGAACTTTATTACATGACATTTATTTAGAAGACGCTTTTATCCAAAGCGACTTAAAATAATTGCATTTAACATAGGAAGTCAGTGTACTGTAACACTACTCGCCAGAACTCACAAGTGCATCTCCTTTCTAAACAAGTGACTAAGAGCATAATCTAGTGCTAAAGCCAAAGTGCAAGAGTAGGATAATAAAAATACAATAGGTGCTTAAGAGGGAGGATCCTGGTAGTGCTTGAGAGGGAGGATCCTGGTAGTGCTTGGCGTTTGGTAGTTTTGAGCCTGCCGTGAAAGATAGGTAGCGACTCTGCTGTCCTGGCATCAGTGACAGCAGTATTAGTACTAGAAGTAGCAGTGATAGTTGGCTATTAGTGGCAGCAGTAACAGTACTAGAGGCAGTGATAGTACTAGTGATACAGTAGCAGTGATAGTACTAGTGACAGCAGTGACAGTACTAGTTGTAGCAATAACACTAGCAGTGATAGTACTAGTGGTAGCAATAGCAGTGATAGCACTAGTGACAGCAGTGATAGTACCAGTGGTGGCAGTAATAGTACTAGTGACAGCAGTGATAGTACTAGTGGTATAATATCAGTGATAGTACTAGTGGTAGCAGTAATAGTACTAGTGGTAGCAGTAATAGTACTAGTGACAGCAGTAATAGCACTAGGGCAGCAGTGACAGATGAGGAGCAGCCATGCTTATAATCTCGTTTGATAGACAGTCATAAAGCCTACTCTACTCTACTCTAGTTAACACTCTACCATGTCTCTCTCTCTCTCTAACCTGTCTGCCTGTATCTTTACTCTCTCCATCTACCCTGTCTGTGTCTCTACTCTGTCTACCCTGTCTGTCTACCCTGTCTATCTACCCTGTCTATCTACCCCGTCTGTCTCTCTACCCCGTCTGTCTGTCTCCAGGACATACACTATGCAGTCTACTTGAACTATATACTGACTATGACTCTACTGTACCTCTCTGCCTCCCTGGCAGAAGGCCAGGTCCAAAGGTTGCTATAATGTTTGTATGTGAGCTGGAGTAGATAGATCAAGTCTACCACAACACTGTGATAACACTGTAGCATATATATCAACACCAGATTCATGTCTGTGATCACAAGTCACCTTTATAAAAGAATCGTAAAAAAAGAACTGTAATTTTTTTGCCCTGTATATAAAGGATTAATTGAAAAGAGTGCTGTGTGTGTGTGTGTATTGTGGGTAGTCTCACCTCCATAAGAAGACACAGGGGAGATCTGGAGGGGGTAGGGGTGACTGGAGCTCACAGCCTGATCCTCCGCCTCCGTGGTTACCTCAATGGTCTGACAGACAAATGGCAGCTGGTCGCTGATGATCAGGTGGTCGTCTACCGGACTACGATTGGCCGGATGGTGATAGGCTGAGGAGGGGGAGAGAGGACCATCAGTCTGCACCACTCAGAGACTATAATGGTATGTGGTAACCATGGAGACGGAGGCGAAACAGAGATCATACCCGTGACAGTAGTGCTATCCGTGACTGACTCCTCTTCCACTTCCTGTTTTACTTCCTGTTTCACCATCACCTGAAATCCACTGGTATCATCTAGAGATGAGGAGCGAGCGTCCACCTGACACATGCATGCACGTACACACGCACGCGCGCACGCACACGCACACACACGCGCACACGCACACACACACACACACACACACATATACACACACACACACACACACACACACAGTATGTTAGTAGGTATGGACCAGTACAGTAGGTATTTGTGTCTGTGGATTGAAACTGCATTGCTGGGAAGTGACATATATAAACGAAGACGTTACCTTCTTCTTCCCCTGTTTTTCACTTTTTTTCTTTCTCCCTGAAGAAGACAAACACAATGAGCCTCAACATCATCAACCTAGCCTTCTTCTCAGGCCTTCTCATCTCACAAGGAGAAGCCTGGTAAAGGTGACTGCTACCTGGCCCTGGGTTGAGGGGGGCAGCAGTGCCATCAGAACTATTAACCTCCTTGTGCTTCTCGGAGAGATCTGCCTAAACTGACCAATCCAGGAACACAAAGGCATCGCGAGTCAATCAAAAACAGCCAATGGGCGCAGCACAAGACAAAAAGCGGAGGTGGATATTGCACTTGCGTGACTCACTCTCCGCCAGAACATTCTTGCAGCGGGAAGTGAGTCCCCTGCCAGTCTTCAACAACAACTAGCAGAACTCACCACTGGTCTGCAGCCCTAATATGACTGCCATGGTGGATAGACCACGCATGACGCAACACGCAGAGCTCCCCCGAGTGGTCGACCGTCTGAACCCGGAGCTCTGACTAGTCAATCTCCGGTTCGTTGAGAATCCTCACCTCTCTTCCCTTGGCGTTCTGAGGGCGACAGCATCTTGTAGACCCTGAAGGCGTTGGTTCCTTTCTTGATGCTCTTGTCCTTTACCTCCTCTATGTCTGGCAGAGAGTTCATGGCACAGCGGAAGTTGGCCTTCCACGTCTTAGGGTCTGGTTTGTCCACACCATGCTGGTACTTCCCTGCAACCCCCCACCCACCCACCCACCCACCCACCCACCCACCCACACACACACACACACACACACACACACACACACACACACACACACACAGTATATTATAGTAGGTATGGGCCAGTAAAGTAGATGTGGACCAGTGTGTTAGTATGGGTGTGGAGCTGTACCGGTGTGGATGGCCCAGTTCTTGAAGAGCGGAGCATCTTTCTCTAGGTCCCAGCCATGGCGAGCAGCATGCATCCACGGGATCTGGAAGATTCTCTTCTCCTGCAGGAAGATACCCAGGCAGGTAGCAGGTTATATTTCCAGTGTGTGTGTGTGTGTGTGTGTGTGTGTGTGTGTGTACGTGTGTGTGTGCGTGCGTGCAGTATTCTCTCACCTGGTTGACCCACTTCAGCCCAGGGATCAGACAGGAGTTGATCTGTTCCTCCAGCCACGGACGCATGCGCATCCTCTCCACGGGCATGGTGGCCTGCAGACGGGAGGAGGAAGGGAGAGGGGAGAGACAGAGAGAGAGGACCATCAAGTCATGATGTGACTAATGAGAACTCCTCAGCTCCATCCTCTCTGGACTCCCTGGCTGCTGCTAGTGTCCGCCCCGCCACCTCCTGCACACACTGCCATATATTGCAGTAGGCTAGGATTTGCCCCACATGGCACCACCCCACCGCATGGCCAGCAGCTGGCAATCATTAGTCCCTTTAGTCCCTCTACTCTATTACCGGACCTCTACCGGTGCAGTAGAACGAGGCTGGCTGGACTGGAGGTGTGTAAGTGTCCAAGCCCACGCCTACTACAGGTGCGCCGTGTCACGGAGGGATCAGAGTCCGCCGCCTGACAAGCAGCCACTCGAGCCTAGGGTTAGTGTCCAGAAACAGACAACAATAAAGAACACATTGCTCACTACATTATATAGGCCTGTTGTTATTATACTGGCATTCCAGGATTCAATTGGGTAGGTCCAGGGTACACAGTATCAGTGAAGAACGATATGTTCACGAGGCTAAACAAAGGATAAACAACCCTCTACATACATGTAGTCAACCCTGGTTATGCCCTGGCTAGTCTTTTAGATGATACAATCCATGTGTTTCATAACATCACAGCAGCTACACTGCAAAGTATAGACTAACACTGTGCGACAGCCTCAACTAGCTAGCTACAGTCAGCTGAGTCGTAGTAGCAATGGTTTCTAGAGCTCCACGATAAAGACTAAAGTTATATTTCGCTCCGTCACGCCACCGACAAACTGACAGCTAGCACTAGGCTAGAGCAAGTTCAGCAGGCTTCTCGACACCAAAAGTGAAAATAAACTTCATTCCACGTAGCACTGCCGTGATCAAAACAATATGTTACTTTCGATTAGGTGTTGTCGCTCTTAACGACCATGTCAGCTATAAGAACATGCGGACACGTTACCTGCGAATAAGTTCCCAAGTAGTCTTTTCAGCTTGACAAACGGTTGGTCCTCTTGCCACAATAGCAGTTCTAATAGTGTATTTTATGATTGAAAAATACCCAAACCGAAAAGCTAACTTGGCGTATTTCAGTGTACAGATCGAAAGCAAAACAAGAGGAAGCACCGTGTGGAAATCCCCTCCCGATGTTTGCTTCGCGACTGTTGGACCTAGATGTCGTTGGACGGGCTGCTGAACCACGGAAGCTTCTCATTGGTGCGACCGACCTCTCCGGCTCTCTTTCACTTCCTCATCCTCCCTTCAATTCCTCCCGCATGCGTTTCTACCCGAAAGATAGTAGAAACGAAACCTAAATGTGCATCGGTTTATGAAAAGCTCCGGTTCCTCAGTTTGAAACCCTGCGGATTCGGCCAGGACAGGGCATTTTTTATTCAAAGATCGATGCTTAACAAGTGAAAGTAAACCTTAAACAGGAGCAGAGAGAGAGAGAGAGTAGAAGACAGCAGAGAACGTAGCCAGGGGGGGTCGGGTGGATCGGATGAATCTCACCCTCGTCGACAATTCGCGCGACAATAAAATAAGCGATAAGGTTCACTTCTTGCAAAAACGAACCCCCCTTCCACAAGGCTGGCTACGGGCCTAGAGAGAGGGATGTGTAGAAAGACAGTAGAGAAGGGAGGAGTACAGTGGACTGCTGGGGATAAGGTGCAGGATCCTGGTCGGCACAGAGTAGGCCAAGACAGATCTTCCCTACCCTTATCTTCTTAGGCCCCACCCTGCAGCTGGGCCAGTCTGATAAATTACACAAACAACAAATTATTCGCAAATAAAAGACGCCTTTATTTATATTTCTTGATAACATGGTAGTGGTTTATCTGAATTTGCAAACAGACAGGTCAAACAGGTAATTTCCAAACATTTCACTCGGAGATCTTTAAATTCCACTGACAACATCACTGATCTGGATCAGCCAATTGTTAGAGGAGAGATGATCCTTTACTTGCAAACAAACTTCATATAACATTTCGGTCAAAGATCCTCATCAAGTTAAAATGGTGAGCATCTCTCCTCTACCCTATGGACATTCTATGCACCTGTCGACAAGTATTTCGTGTATTCGGTGTGCATAGCCTTTACAGCCAGGTTGCATTATCCAATTAAAACCACTTCTCATTATAACGCTTTGCAATGCTACTTTCCCTGATCAGACAAATCTCTGCAACAGAAAACAATAATTCTATTTATTCCAGAGTAATCCCTCTTCCAAAAAACATAATCTCAGTTTACACCATCACCCGAGACCCAATTACAGAACCCTCAGATTAGATTTTCCCTGAGGACCCCAGAGCGCCAGGCAGAGCACTCGTGCCCCCTGCAGGTCAATGGGGGAAGTATAGGTCCTTGGTCAGCATGGACACAATGCAGGGGATCTGCTTCTTGGCGCTGAAGCCTGGCACGTTGGAGGCCGACTCAAAGTCAAGCGCCACCTTGTGGTTGACCCTGGTCATGATCTGCATCAGCTCCAACTCGTGTCCATAGCGCTGCACCATCTCACATAGGGACTGTACGAACCAGGAACCATTAGCGGTGCTCCTCCACGAGTAGTAACCTGGGGAATAAAAACACTGTTACACACCTACTGCCAGTAGTAGCCCTGGGGAACTATAATGGCTGCATTCCAAATCGCATACTTTCATACTATATATTATGCCAAAAAATGATGTAGTATGTCACATGCAGTATGGCAAAAATACCAGAATGTCCTAATACATCTGGTTGTATTTTGCAGTATGCAAGCCAGCAGACTTTTCTGGCTATTCAGACCCACAATCCATTGCACAGTGGAAATTACATCACTTGTCCAAGTCGCAACAGCTGTGGACAAATGTTGCTTTATGGACTGTGATGGATGTGGGCAAATTTCAAGGCGCAATGTTATGACAAAGTAGAATATCCCAATTGTGTGCATACTGCGTGCTGTAATGGAAGAAAAAATTTGATCTAGCTATCAAATGTAAAAAAGGATTTGCCAAGGTTTGCTCAAAAGGTTCAGTCTGATTTATTAAGAAAACAATACGATTGCAAAAGAACCTCAGGATAAATCACAGAGTGGTTCATCCAACAGAAGTGAAACCAGTCTGGTGTTGCGAGGTCTTATATTCAAGCAATACATGGATGTGACGCTTCCAGAGATTTGATTGGCTAACCCATCTGTACACGTCATAATAAATGGCGGACATCATCAACAGTGGTCAAGAGTTCAGACACGTGATATTAGAAAGTAGGGTACATTTTGAATAGGTTTCAGGTGGGGACAATAGAACAATGGAAGGTCACTCTAGGCCAGGCTGAAAGTCTGAGGTGTGTCCCCCCCTGACATAAGAAACTGGACAAACAGTGGTGTCTCCTATTGGTTCTTACCTAAAAAAGCAACCATAATACATAACAGATACACACTGTTACACAGCAGCCAGGGGTCCCTAAGACAGACGTGTATCCCTGTGTGCATGAGTACCTGGGGCTGTGGAGTATGCATAGAGGAAGTCGGCCTCCACAGGGATCCTCTCTGGAGACGCGTCTGCTACAGCGTCCGTCTCTATTCCCCCATCCAGCTCACAGCCACGGCATGCCTGACACACACACACACACACACACACACACACACACACACACACACACACACACACACACACACACACAGTCAGTGGTCCTTGTCTCACTGTACTACCTATAATGTGCGATGCATTACCTGGGGTGGTATGGTGTATTACCTGGGGTGGTATAATGTGTTACCTGGGGTGGTCTGGTGTGTTATCTGGGGTGATATGGTGTTTTACCTGGGATGGTATAGTGTGTTACCTGGGGTGGTATGGTGTATTACCTGGGGTGGTATAGTGTATTACCTGGGGTGGTATAGTGTGTTACCTGGATGAAGAACAGCTTGGGCTTGCCTGCCATGCTCCTACAACGGTCTCCTCTGAACAAGCTGGTCAGCTTCTTCAGTTCCACATGTCCGTCTGTCCCATAGAACACACCCTCCTCTCCATGGCTCAGTAGAATACACACCAGGGAAGCCGCCTGGCTGTGGTCCTCTCTGGACACTGGGTAGATAGATAGTGGGAGAGATATTTAAGAGAGGGATGATGGAGGTGTAGAGGGATGATAGAAGAGGTGTAGAGGGATGACAGAGGAGGTGTAGAGGGATGACAGAGGAGGTGTAGAGGGATGAAGGAGAACGGAAAAAAGCTGCTGTGTCTAGACTCACCGCTGAGCAGCAGTTGCTGAATCTGCTGAACCGTTTGGTCGTTGGCTACTTTGACCCGGTAGCCCAGGCTGGAGAATACCTTCATGGCGTTGCTGGCATCTGCGTCTGTCCCGTTACGGAAGCCCATCCCTGCTCAGGGGAAAACAAAGAACACACTAGCTCTGAGGAGACACAGAAGATGTATGTACACCAATCAGAAACAGAACCTGGCAGGCAGGCACCCAGACAGGCAGACAGACAGGTGGGCAAGGCATGCAGAGACAGATCTGAGCTGTGTCAGGGAATCTGTAGGAACAACACAACACATTAATACATCCTGACCCTGCCCCCTTACCTGTTCCCCTGTCAAAATTCTTGTTGTTGATGATGATGCACTGCCCCAGGCTCGGGTAGTCCATGTTGTACCTGTACATCTCTGCAGGAGGCTTGGAGTCCACCTCATAGGCAGGGGCAAGTCTACACAAACACACACAAACCAACTACTTGGTGACCAGGCTTCATTCAAAGGACAGTGGTAGAGGCTGACCAAACGAGAGCTGAGAGGTTGAGCCTGGACTGGGGGGGGTTGAGAGACATGCAGAGCTAGTTTACCCTTGCCCTGCAGTCCCCCTGGCATCCACACTGTCTCCATGGAAACCTGTACCAGCATCCACCTGGTCGGACATGGCAGCAAAGGGAGGCAGAGCTGGAGAGACAATGAGACAAAAATCCAGGAACCTCTCAACAGATAGCCTACAGTAGACATGTAAGAGCGAAATACATACTCTCTGCTAGAGCGTTGGTTAGTGTGCATTCAGTTTTGGTTTAATTGAGACAGGTCTATTACAATTGAACCCTGTCCAATCCAATCAAGAAAATGAAAGTAAAACTGCCATCATAGCTAAATGGAACAATCAAGAACATAGTGGAACGTCACTGTTAAAATACAACGTTTGGGAAACAATGTAGTTTAATTTGTAGCTCAAAATGTACCCTCTCCATATGGTCGATAAAGGAATACATCACACGAGTTCAACAATGGGGGCAATGTATGTTCAGCAGGTAGCGAACTTTGAGAAGATACAATTTATTCAAGTATAGCCTACCTTGGCTACAGCTAGGACTCCCGGAAGGGGCTAGGCTGCAGCAAACCGAGCTAACGCTGTGACTAGTCTTGATTGCTCGTCTGTCTCGTCCGTCAGCGGTTTTATGTCAAATCCACCCCAAACACGAAATGACAGATGGGCCTACTGTACAACTTACCTTTTAGGTGTTTGAGATCAGCAGGTGTAAAAGTGAACAGTCTGTGCTGTGCCTTCCGTTCCAGAGAAGTTTATTAGGCTACGTGGGTGTAGAGTGGCACACCTTCATTCCTTGGAGAAACTGAAACGAAGTCCAAAGAAGTTTAAAATGTGGGCGGAGCTTGTAGCACACCTATGAACTACAGGAGCCTAAACTATATATTAACCGCACTGCGTAGGCGAGAATCCTCGGTATATATTTTATATATTGTACAGCACTTTGGTGCAACTTCGGTTGATTTTAAACGTGCTTTATAAATAAAGTTGACCTTGACATTGGTATCAAACAAGCTTAACGTGTATCTGGGGTATGTAGCTAGTAAAGCCAGTCGTTCCAGCTAGGAAACGGGTTTGAATAGCCTAACTCAGCTCGAACTTCTTCAATAGGCCCTGTGCACCCAGCTGGCAGACCCAGCGCACACCTGATTAATCACTTAATCCAATCATATAGGACAGGAAATAAAGCTGCCAAGTGACTTTCAGGAAGTAGTGGAGCTGGTGCACAGAGCCTATTAACCTGAGGCTCAGTTCAACTAACCCTAAGCTTTTATGTGAACAATGAACATGTGCTGAATATTTTTCTTAAGGCAACAACCTAACGTCCGATTAGATGTCTGTGTATTATTTAGCCCTATTTGGCCTTTGACATGTTTAACCTGACCGCTACTCACCGTCAATGTTCTAGCAATTGAATTGTTGCTCCCAGTGCATGCTAAAAGTTGCATTAAGTTTTAAATGCACGACTGATCAGTCCATTTTAATAGCCCATTACCATTTTTCCTAACATGCAAAACATGTTTCAATAACTAATGAAATGAAACCCAGCATTCACACTAATAACCATAGCAAATAACCTTACTTGACAAGTCGTCTTCCTCGGATGACGACACAATATTTGCCAGAGGAAGGAAATCTCATTGGTCCTCGGCGCGTGACTCAACACTTCTTTCGGGCTAGATTGAATTCTTTGAATTGATTGATTGATTGAATTAATTGATTGAATTTTAACCTTTCTCGGAGCAGGTTTGTTTCTTAATGACGTGTTGCTATGGATGCTTGTCTGGCTAAGCCTGCTTCGTAGTAGTAGTAGTAGTTGCCCCGACTTCAAGTCAATGTTAACACACCAACTCCTTTCGTCCGCTTCGTAGGCCTAGGATAGGCTACCACCCAGGAATAGTACCCCTCAATTGCCTCTTACCATCCTGCAGTAGCCTAACGTTCCTCAGTTGCCTGTCACCACCCTGCAGTAGCCTAAAGTTCCTCAATGTTCTTCTGCAATCAAATCAAACACACTATTCTGACTCATTCATGTACTTACTCATTCATGTAAAGACATTTATTTTGATACGATTTCAAGATAAATTTTCATTCATTAAACTATAATCAAAAGGTGCCACTACCATATAACCAATGTCTGAAGCACACAGACAGGCTCCATCGTGTCACTGTGTGGTTGTTTAGAATGTGTAATTTTCTAGTATGTGTGTCAAGTGTGTGTGTTTAGCAGTCTCAGGTTGGCATGTCCATGGCAGTCTCCAATCTGTTGTTGACCGTCCTCAGCTGCTTCTCAGTTTCCAGAACCCCCTGCATCTCCAGGAGCAAAGCTGGCAGGCTGGGCGCTCCGTACTGAGGGGTGGGGTAGGGGGTGGGGTCCAGGACAGAGAAGTTAAGAGTGGAACAGAGTCAAGCATCAAGTTACAGGTGTTAACAGTGACAGGTGAGCTTACCTTGTGGGGCTGGTCAGAGTTGACATTTTGCAGGTAGCTGCTGTGAAGCTGTGCCAGGCCTGAGAGGAGGGCGGAGCCTCTGCGGAGATCCTCCAGCCTCTGCTGCAGTGTGGCTCTCTCTCTTTGCTGCTCCCGCACCTCACTGGCATTCCTGGGGGATAAACACACTGTAGACCCTAACATACTGACCCTCCTGGGGGATAAACACACTGTAGACCCCAACATACTGACCCTCCTGGGGGATAAACACACTGTAGACCCTAACATACTGACCCTCCTGGGGGATAAACACACTGTAGACCCTAACATACTGACCCTCCTGGGGGATAAACACACTGTAGACCCTAACATACTGACCCTCCTGGGGGATAAACACACTGTAGACCCTAACATACTGACCCTCCTGGGGGATAAACACACTGTAGACCCTAACATACTGACCCTCCTGGGGGATAAACACACTGTAGACCCTAACATACTGACCCTCCTGGGGGATAAACACACTGTAGACCCTAACATACTGACCCTCCTGGGGGATAAACACACTGTAGACCCTAACATACTGACCCTCCTGGGGGATAATACACCTTAGACCACAACAGACCTCCTCAGGCCCAGGTCAGATCTCTCTCTCACCTGATGGCCTCGTTCTTGGTCTCCAGCAGCCTCTCCCTCTTTCTATTGATGGCAGCCGCCACCTAGGAGACCAGAGACAAAGCATGACCTCTGACCTCACTGAGACCTTAATGACCCAAGAGCTTACTGTCCCAGGGATCTACAGACCCAGAGATCTATTGCCTCAGGGATGTACCGAGTCTGATCCAGATATCTATTGCCCCAGGGGTCTACTGCCCCAGGATGTCTTACCTTCCTGTTCTCTCTCCTCAGGTGGTTCAGCTCCTGAGCTTCAGTGATCTGGACAGACAGAGTATCATCAAGTTTTCACACGCAGCCAGTGTTCAACTAGCACACACCAGGCAAGGTTCAACTGAAAATTGACCTAACCCTCGACTGACCTTCCCAGACAGCTGGTCCTGCATGGAGCAGGAGAGGTTGTCTATCGCCTGGCGCACCGCCTTCGACTCCACCGCCTCTCTGAGGGAAGCACACAAACAAGACATCACCTAGTTAACATCACCTGGGGCCGGTTGCACCAACAGGTCTTAACTTAGGTTGGTCTTAAGTGCTAAATAGGTCATAGCTAAGACCAATTTTTAGAATGGACGTAAGCCTGTTGCCCCAACCCACCTAGGCACAACTATGACCAGATAAGTGCACATACATGTGAAAACAACTGCTAAATAGTATCCGTTGCTGAGCAATACTGTTTGCATTGCTATGCGGGAGTACATTCTATTGCAGAATGCAGAGGAAGATATTATCTTAGCCATCAAGTGAGGAAATGTCAATTGAAAGTAGGCTATGATAGACAATGAAGGTGCACACACATTCCCAGTTACAAAGTATCTGAGAATTATGCAGTTACTTTGCATGAATTGTAACATAATACTGTACCAACTGTGCATAAATGAGAAATGAAATGACATGTAGCCTATTCATAGTCTGCAGTTTTACTGACCATTTAGATTATTTCCCAAACAGTGGACGAGATCATGTGAGTGGAGGCAGAGACTATTATTAAGCTGAAAACGTAACAAGAAAAGCTAGAACCGAAGAAGCAGAAGTTCGCAGCCAAAATAATATCTCCCTCTGCTTCAAAGACAAATTAGGCTACTCCACGCATCCATTTGAAGAGGGCGAATGTCCCTTCTGTTTAGGGTGATTGGCTATAAAACGAAACAGCCTTAAGGAGTTAGCGAGTTAACTTTGGTCAACATTGACTTTAAGTCGGGGTAACTACTACTATGAAGCTGGCTCTCCTTTTAGCCAGGTACATTTCCATAGCAACACGTCTTTCAGAACTAACCTGCTCTGGGACCGGTTAAAACTGAACTCTAGCCTGCAAGCGTCTGAGTCACACAGTGGTCATGCTGGGGAGATAGACCTGTAGAGGAGGGAGAGCTGAGACTGACTTCTAGAGATAGAACTGTAGAGGAGGAAGAGCTGAGACTGACTTCTAGAGATAGACCTGTAGAGGAGGAAGAGCTGAGACTGACGTCTAGAGGAGGAAGAGCTGAGACTGACTTCTAGAGATAGACCTGTAGAGGAGGAAGAGCTGAGACTGACGTCTAGAGGAGGAAGAGCTGAGACTGACTTCTAGAGATAGACCTGTAGAGGAGGAAGAGCTGAGACTGACTTCTAGAGGAGGAAGAGCTGAGACTGACTTCTAGAGGAGGAGGCGAGACTGACTTCTAGAGGAGGAGGAGCTGAGACTGACTTCTAGAGGAGGAAGAGGCGAGACTGACTTCTAGAGGAGGAAGAGGCGAGACTGACTTCTAGAGGAGGAGGCGAGACTGACTTCTAGAGGAGGAGGCGAGACTGACTTCTAGAGGAGGAGGAGCTGAGACTGACTTCTAGAGGAGGAGGCAAGACTGACTGACCTAGAGGTGCTGCTGAGACTGACCTGTAGATGAGGAGCTGAGACTGACCTGTAGATGAGGAGCTGAGACTGACCTGTAGATAAGGAGCTGAGACTGACCTGTAGATGAGGAGCTGAGACTGACCTGTAGATGAGGAGCTGAGACTGACCTGTAGATGAGGAGCTGAGACTGACCTGTAGAGAGAAGTGAACTCCAGGAAGGAATCCAAGACCACATCCAGATCACTAGGGTTCTTCTTCTTCACCCTCCCCTGGTGCTGCTGGTTCGGTCTGCTGACGGCACCGGCACTTCCTGAGGAGGAGGAGAGAAGAGAGGAGGGGCAGTGGAGGAGAGACGAGAGGAGGATGTGAGAGGGATCCAGAGGGATTGGTCTGATACTCAAGAGCTGCAGGTTCCTGATAGGATGCTTCTCTAGCATCTCTACAGGACAGTCCAACCAACAGGAGTCCAGTTCTGTTACCCGAGGATCCTGATGACTTCCGCCTTTGGTCCCGCAGGCTCTGCCTTGCACCAGAGGACTTCCTGTTGCTCAGCCTATCATCTGAGAACTTCCTGGTTTTGGCCATATTCTGGCTGGGGTTCTGTGGGTGAAGTAAGACAAGAAGGTCAGACTAACCCCGTCTCCTACTGGTCACAAAGCAGAACTCATCATTCTAATGGGTCCTTACCCAACTGAGGTCATCGCCTGACAGCTCCTCAGAGGACAGGGAGGATCTCCGCCTCTTCTTTGTGGGGCTTGGAGGCTTGGGTGTGTCTGTAATGGCAGCTGGGCTTTGGGAGACGGAGGGGGAAGCCCTGGCTGGCTCCTCACCTCCTCCTTTTCCTGCTTCCTGCAGGCTCTCCTTCACAGGCCTGGCCAGCACAAAGGAGATCAGATCCACCCTGACCTTCCTGTGATGTCCAGTCAGTCTCCATCTAATGTCAATACTTCCCAGGCACCAGTTAGCCAGCCGGGTGAATCAGCCTACCTGGCCCTGTGTTTGTCTCCCAGGCTCCTCCTCAACATCCTCCCTGGAACAGAGACCTCAGATGGGGCAGGCTGGCCATCTCTGACCGTGACTTGAGTCTGGGCCTTGGCGGGTCTTTTAGATGTGTCTGAGGTGCCCCCCTTGGGGCAGGCCCCCCCTGCCTCTCGACTTTGCCCCTCCGCAGGGGTCACATCTTCCTCCATAGCGGTGCTGTGCAGTGGGTTGCCTATGTGACCAAGGGGAGACATGCTAAGGCCTAACAGATAACCACCAGCAAGCTGCCACTACTACCACCAGCTACCTAACGTTACCAGTAATGTATCCACACTACCCACGAGCCAGCTAGCCACTAACACCAGCCAGGTGCTACCCACCAGCTATCCACTAATACCAGCCAGGTGCTACCCACCAGCTAGCCAGCCCCCAGCCTCGCCGTCGGTCTGGTACTCTTTCAGGAAGCTGGCTTTCTCTATGACGGACATGTTGGGGGAGAGGCTGCCAGCCTGATGGGTCCTCTGGGAGGTGGAAGAGAGAGAGAGAGAGAGAGAGAGAAGGCATAGCGTTACCGTCAAACGAGAGCTCACGTTAACTACAGTATGACTGACGACGCTTAGGTGGCGGGGACGACCTGGGTCTGTAACGTTATCTCAATTTAAAGTGGAAAATCACAGACCTTCTCATTTTGTGGGACTGATTTGAGTTCCTTCGCCCGTCTCTTTTTAGTGCTGTGAAAAGAGCATATTAAGCCCAACATTGTCTTAATATACTTTTGACTGTTAGCTACGTTATTAGTCGTCCTACTGCACACTGATGCTTATGTTCTACGTTTGATAGTGTTGTAGGTGATATTTACCTCATGATGAACCAGGTCAGCTGTTCTCGGTTGTGTCTCCCGCTAAAATGTTCGTGTCTGTCCGTCGGACCGGACTATACCACACACAGGGGAGAACCGACCCTTTACTAGCTTAACTAATCATGACAAATCTGGATCAAATACCACGTCGAGCCTTAAGCGTGCATAGTATATACTTGGATAAATATTCAATTTCTACATTCGCGTTGCCGCACTAATAGTTTTGCCCCACAACACAAAATTATAAAAACAGTGGTTCCTTCCGTCCATTCTCCTACGGAACGCGAGACACACCAATCCGGCGGTTGGCGATGCGCTTGATCTACAGTTTGAACATACTTTTCCCCAGGCTGTGAGAGACAGATTGTTGAGTTTATGAAACACAAATAAGACCATTTAACAGAAGTTTAGGAAGAGTTGCAAATTTGTATTTATTCTTACAAAACATAGCTTACCTCCCTGAGAGTTTAAGACAAAACACGGTCATAAAACCATCCAGTATTTCACAATACCCAAACGTAGCATTTCATTTTATTTCATAGAATTAGCATTTGAAACCAGCGGTGGTGCACAGAACTTATTTTGAATGTAGCTTCTCTTCTTTGCACTATTGCATCAAACATCTCCAGAAAAGACTTCACAACCCTTAAAGCAATACATTACACAAAGAGCACAGGAATATAACTGTTTTAATCTCAATGGGTGTGCTTTCAGTAGCATCTCTGCAATGCATTGAGTTTTTAAAGTGTCATCCCTGTTTGTCTTTGGACATGTTCACATCCTCTAAAACAACATCGTCCCATCCTTCCTCTTACAGGCATCTACTTCAGTTTACGCCTCAAACAGCATCAGCCCCAGAGTGTACATTAACTACAGTATGTACTGTATGCTGCATCACACACACTGTTCAGCCTCACCTGAACATCCCTGAACACCCTCGTTCTAAAGTGGGAGGTGATGCCTCACCTCCTGGGTGGCTCTGCTATGGGGGGCAGGGTTAGGACTTCAAGCCTTCTCCGCCATGATGCTGTTGCGATTCATCCACTGTCTAAAATTAACCTCCTTGATACATTTTAGACAAACCCAGACACCACACTAGGCCTCAGTATTGGATAACGCTTGAGGTCCCCCTGATCACCTCAGAATTGGGAAAGCTTCTTTTAGATAATTTAGATATATACTGGATGTTTGTAAGTGCTTTCATGCATGTAGCATGAAAGCATGTAGAAACTTTGTATATTCAATATATTGTATTAATTTGTATTTTGTATTAATAATTGTATTCTTGTATTTGTGTTTTGTATGCTCGGCTCCCTTGCAAAGAGACATCTGTCTCAATGGAATTCCCTGCATAAATAGAGGTAACAAAACAAAACAACTATAGTACTCTGTCATAGCTAAGGTCTCACAGTGAGGATGAGTGCTCTCTGAGCTCTCATTAAGACAACCCTGAGGGCCATGTGAATGGAGTTGAACTACAGGTCTGTAGTTCTGTCAGAGCTTATGCTGGTAGTTCTATAGAAGAGAACTAATGATGTATGGTGGTGTAATGCCATCTATAGATTTACAGTCCTTAAGTACACATCACATAACAGTTACTTACACATCACATAAGTTACTTCTTCCCTTTAGATCCTTTTGTTTATTCCCATCATCCTCCACCTGCTCTTATCACTCTCCTCCCCCTCTCCTATCTTTCACCTTGTCTCCTCTTCCTCCTGCTCTCCTCCTCTTCTTCCTGCTGCTCTCCTCCTCTTCCTCTCCTTCTCCAGGTCACATGCTGATGGAGGAGTAGAGTAGGTCGATCTGCTCTCTGAAGAAGTTGCGTAGCTCCGCCCTCTTGGCCTTCAGCGTGGGGGTGAGGAGGCCATTCTGGACTGAAAACATTTCTGTGTGCAGTGCAATGTCCTTCACCTGGATCACACACAGTGATAATGAGTCACACAGTAACCCAGCTCTGTATTAAGTGCTGTGTTCCTCAGGCAGCTGGATTAACCCTTACTTGTTCAAATGACTTCAGACCTCCTTCTTTCCCCAACTTCAACATGTCTTCCAGGATGGCTCTTTTCACCTCCTGAGGAGAACAACAACAGACAGGAGGGTGAGGAAGAGAGGAGCAGGGAGGAGAGACAGACGGGATGATGAGGAAGAGAGGAGCAGGGAGGAGACAGATAGGAGGATGAGGAAGAAAGGAGCAGGGAGGAGACAGACAGGAGCAGGGCTGTGCTGGCCATCTGTAGGTTCTGGAGAATCACAGAACGGCCGCCGGCGATAACGGCCCCCGTCAACAAAATGAAAACATTGTTATATATACTGACGCAGCCGGCTCAGCCGGCTCAGACTCCAGGGCCGTTTTTTCGTCCCAGCACGTCCCTGGACAGGAGGATGAGGAAGAGAAGAGCCAGGAGGGTGAGGAGACGGGAGAACAAGAGTAGATAAACAGTAGATAACTCAGGTGTTCCCACCTTGCTGCTGGGTCAGGGTTAGGGGTTAAAGGTTGAGGTTCCCACCTTGCTGCTGGGTCAGGGTTAGGGGTTAAAGGTTGAGGTTCCCACCTCGCTGCTGGTTCAGGTTTAGGGGTTAAATGTTGAGGTTCCCACCTTGCTGCTGGGTCAGGTTTAGGGGTTAAAGGTTGAGGTTCCCACCTTGCTGCTGGGTCAGGTTTAGGGGTTAAATGTTGAGGTTCCCACCTTGCTGCTGGGTCAGGGTTAGGGGTTAAATGTTGAGGTTCCCACCTTGCTGCTGGGTCAGGGTTAGGGGTTAAAGGTTGAGGTTCCCACCTTGCTGCTGGGTCAGGGTTAGGGGTTAAAGGTTGAGGTTCCCACCTTGCTGCTGGGTCAGGGTTAGGGGTTAAAGGTTGAGGTTCCCACCTTGCTGCTGGGTCAGGGTTAGGGGTTAAAGGTTGAGGTTCCCACCTTGCTGCTGGGTCAGGTTTAGGGGTTAAAGGTTGAGGTTCCCACCTTGCTGCTGGGTCAGGGTTAGGGGTTAAAGGTTGAGGTTCCCACCTTGCTGCTGGGTCAGGGTTAGGGGTTAAAGGTTGAGGTTCCCACCTTGCTGCTGGGTCAGGGTTAGGGGTTAAAGGTTGAGGTTCCCACCTTGCTGCTGGGTCAGGGTTAGGGGTTAAAGGTTGAGGTTCCCACCTTGCTGCTGGGTCAGGTTTAGGGGTTAAATGTTGAGGTTCCCACCTTGCTGCTGGGTCAGGGTTAGGGGTTAAATGTTGAGGTTCCCACCTTGCTGCTGGGTCAGGGTTAGGGGTTAAAGGTTGAGGTTCCCACCTTGCTGCTGCAGAGCTCCAGGTACCCTGCTCCCCCCAGGCCCTTCCTGTTGGCCCATCCAGGCAGGAAGTCGGGGTCGGGCACCACGATGGCGACCAGGCAGGCCTGCAGGCTGTCCCCATGGACGAACACCTGCGCCAGCGCAGCACAGCGAACGTACACGTTCTCAATCTTCTCTGGGGCGATGTACTCCCCCTGAGCTAGCTTGAAGATGTGCTTTTTCCTGTCCACAATCTTCAATGTGCCATTCTACACACACACACACACACACACACACACACACACACACACACACACACACACACACACACGATAGCAAATTAGTGTTGTGTTAGTGTGAGAATGTGGTAGGGTCATGTGGCAGAGGTGAGGTCTGTGAGGGGGTCAGGAGGCCAGACTGACCGGTAGCCACTTCCCAATGTCTCCAGTGTGGACCCAACCGTCTGCGTCGATGGTCTCTCCCGTCTTCTCTGGGTCCTTTAGATAACCCAGGAACACATTGGGCCCTTTCACACAGACCTGGAAACACACACACACAAACTCCAGTGAATCAGTCTGCCAGTGAACCAGCCTGCCAGTGAACCAGCCTGCCAGTGAACCAACCTGCTAGTGAATCAGCCTGCCAGTGAACCAGCCTGCCAGTGAACCAGCCTGCTAGTGAACCAGTCTGCCAGTGAACCAGCCTGCTAGTGAATCAGCCTGCCAGTGAATCAGCCTGCCAGTGAACCAGCCTGCTAGTGAACCAGCCTGCCAGTGAACCAGCCTGCCAGTGAACCAGCCTGCTAGGCCCAGTGAGGTGCCCACCTCTCCCTCTCCGTTAGCAGCCAGGTAATTCATCTCTGCCACGTCCACCAGCTTGATAGAGTTACATGGCAGCGGGGCACCTACATGACCTGGAGACACACATACACGTTAAGATGGGGACACAGTGACTAGAGGTCTGCCTAAAACAGCAGCAGATGGGTGGGTAGGGATTTTTAGAAACAGGCACGCATGTGGTGTGTTCACTTGCGCATACAGCCATCTGAACACACTGGTTGCATTCTCTAAAGGGTACTTATTGTGTTTTGTGTTAATTTGTAAAATTGTAATTTTTGTAAATTGCAAATTTGTAACTTGTAAATTTGTAATTGAGTATGAGTCTATCTGTAGCATATTCTTGGAGCCGGCAACATTTTACTGTGACTGTACACCGTACATTATAAAATTAAATTTAAAAAAATAAAACGAATAAAAGAAATCTTGAAAATCTTGAATCTCTTCTTTTTGGTGTGCCCTTGGCTTTAGACAACCATGTGTGTGTGTGTGTGTGTGTGTGTGTGTGTGTGTGTGTGGATGTGTGTGCATGCGTGTGTGTGTAGAGGTGTATATTACCTGCAGTCCAATCGCCGGGTATGGTCATAGTGCAGCCAGCAGTGCACTCGGTCTGTCCATAGCCTTCATAGAACTGTCAGAACACAACAGAGAGGCGGTCAGCAGTCTGACAGATCCAGGCCAGTGAGACAGAACAGGCCAGGACAGGCCAGGACAGGCCAGTGAGACACAGAACAGGCCAGGCGAGACCCAGAACAGGCCAGGCAAGGTGAGACCCAGAACAGGCCAGGCCAGGTGAGACCCAGAACAGGCCAGGCCAGACGAGAGCCAGAACAGGCCAGGCCAGAACAGGCCAGGTGAGACCCAGAACAGGCCAGGCCAGACCAGGCCAGGTGAGACCCAGAACAGGCCAGGCCAGACCAGGCCAGGTGAGACATAGAACAGGCCAAGCCAGACCAGGCCAAGTGAGACCTAGAACAGGCCAGGTGAGACCCAGAACAGGCCAGGCTAGACCCAGAACAGGCCAGGCTAGACCAGGCCAGGCGAGACCGAGAACAGGCCAGGCTAGACCAGGCCAGGCTAGACCAGGCCAGGTGAGACCCAGAACAGGCCAGGCCAGAGCCCTCAGGACACCCAGTCTCCCCACCTGACACAGTCATGAACAGATAGCCGAGTTAGATATTAATGCAGGCAGTCACACATGCGCGCGCGTACGCGTACACACACACACACACAGAGTTTATCAGGGAGACCTTGAACACAGAGCAGCTTTATTAGGGTGGGACTCTGCACCTTTGTCTTGGAGATGCAGGCGCACACACACACACACACACACACACACTACAGCTGAGGTATGTATCCCAGCATGCCTAGTGTCTCACCTGGCAGCCAAGCGCAGCACGAAGGAAGGTGAGGACAGTGGGAGAAATGGGGGCGGCGCCTGTGATCATCATACGCACGCGGCCACCCAGGCTGGCCTGCAGGGGGCGACAGAGAAACACGCAAAATGAACACTGGTGGAACACAGATTTTCAAACACACAGGATATAGAGCACAACAGACTTTAGAACACAGGAAGAGCACAGACCTAAGCAATACTGCTAAGGTTGGTTTATAGTGAAACCTTCCAACATGTGTCCCCAGGTGCCCCAATCAATATTCTATTGTCAGTTGACAAAAATCCTGTCATGATAATTTGTTAAAAGTATAAACCCAGAACGACTGCTTGAAGCTCAGTATTGCCCAATCAACTGCAAGACTTTAACAATCAACAGCTGCAAAAACTCTATTTAGATTTAACGAGCCTCGGCTATTACTAACCAACTTTAGAACTTGCCTGCACCAGTACCTGCTACCCTGCTGCCAAGTAACCACGGAAACGGACACAACGACAGGGTCAAATCATTTTCATGGAGAACAACCATGACGACACTGGGCAGAATGAGTATATGAGTAAACTACAGTTATGGCATTTTACCTGTATGTATCTATAGTATAAATCAACCTTTACTCAGCTACAGTACATGTGTGTGACAAACAGGAGGTTCTAACCTGGACCTTCCTGAAGATGAGTCTGTCCCATAGGCTGTCTCTCCTCATGATGCCGCTCCTTAGCTCCGCCTCCTTCCTCCGATAGGCGAAACCCAACAGCCAGCGCTTCAGAGATGTGTTGGCCTGGCCAGAGATCTACACACGCACACACAGGTACTATTAACAACCTCTACTAGTGAATCCTGGGTAATGTAGTCCCTGGGCCGGGGTCCAGAAGAAAGTCACCTTGTCGAACATCCTGTTGAGGAGTCGTGGCACCACAGGGAAGATGGTGGGCCGGAGAGCGGTCAGGTCATCCATCAGCCTCCGGACGTCCCCCTGGAAGAAGCCAATCCTTGCTCCGTGGACCAGCATAACGCCCTGGGGGGCAGGGGTCGAGGGTCAGACACAGAGCACCAGGACCAGCATCTCCCAGCAGCAGGGGGAACAGCAGCAGCAACAGGAGGAGGAGCAGGAGGAGGAGCAGGAGGAAGAGCAGGAGGAAGAGCAGGAGGAACAGCAGGAGGAACAGCAGCAGCAACAGGAGGAGGAGCAGGAGGAGGAGCAGGAGGAGGAGCAGGAGGAAGAGCAGGAGGAGGAGCAGGAGGAAGAGCGGCAGGAGGAGCAGGAGAAGGAGCAGCTGGGCCAGATACGTACCTGGACAACTCTCTCAAACATGTGGGCCAGGGGCAGGTAGGAGATATGAACATCACTGGGGTTGAACATACATGTAGCCTAGAGGACGCAAACACACAACAGCAGCACAAACACACACACACACACACACATAACAGTCCAACACACACACACACACAACGCAAAAACAACAACACACATATGACAGGACACACACAGAGGGGAGAGGGGGGGCGTTATTATGTTGTGGGTGTACCTCCAGTACCCTCTGAAACATGGGAGAACACATCCTCATGGTTGGTTTGAAGAGTAGACTGGAGGAGAGGAGATGAGGAGAAGAGGAGAGGAGGGGGAGAAGGCAGGTGGAAAGCAGAGGGGGAGGTGAGGAGAGGAGATGGGAGAAGAGAAGAGAAGGGGAAGGTACAGAAGAAGAGAACAGGAGGAAAGGTGAGGAGGGTTGAGGAGATGAGGGGAGCGATAGGAGAGTGGAGGGAGGAGGGGAGGGGTGAGGAGGATTGAGGAGAGAGAGGGATAGGAGTGGAGGGAGGAGGGTAGAGGAGAGGAGGATTGAGGAGAGAGAGGGATAGGAGTGGAGGGAGGAGGGTAGAGGAGAGGAGGATTGAGGAGAGAGAGGGATAGGAGAGTGGAGAGGAGGAGGGGAGAGGTGAGGAGGATTGAGGAGAGAGAGGGATAGGAGTGGAGGGAGGAGGGTAGAGGAGAGGAGGATTGAGGAGAGAGAGGGATAGGAGAGTGGAGGGAGGAGGGTAGAGGAGAGGAGGATTGAGGAGAGAGAGGGATAGGAGTGGAGGGAGGAGGGTAGAGGAGAGGAGGATTGAGGAGAGAGAGGGATAGGAGTGGAGGGAGAAGGGTAGAGGAGAGGAGGATTGAGGAGAGAGAGGGATAGGAGAGTGGAGGGAGGAGGGGAGAGGAGAGGAGGATTGAGGAGAGAGAGGGATAGGAGTGGAGGGAGGAGGGTAGAGGAGAGGAGGATTGAGGAGAGAGAGGGATAGGAGAGTGGAGGGAGGAGGGTAGAGGAGAGGAGGATTGAGGAGAGAGAGGGATAGGAGTGGAGGGAGGAGGGTAGAGGAGAGGAGGATTGAGGAGAGAGAGGGATAGGAGTGGAGGGAGGAGGGTAGAGGAGAGGAGGATTGAGGAGAGAGAGGGATAGGAGAGTGGAGGGAGGAGGGGAGAGGAGAGGAGGATTGAGGAGAGAGAGGGATAGGAGTGGAGGGAGGAGGGTAGAGGAGAGGAGGATTGAGGACAGAGAGGGATAGGAGAGTGGAGGGAGGAGGGTAGAGGAGAGGAGGATTGAGGAGAGAGAGGGATAGGAGTGGAGGGAGGAGGGTAGAGGAGAGGAGGATTGAGGAGAGAGAGGGATAGGAGTGGAGGGAGGAGGGTAGAGGTGAGGAGGATTGAGGAGAGAGGGATAGGAGTGGAGGGAGGAGGGTAGAGGAGAGGAGGATTGAGGAGAGAGAGGGATAGGAGTGGAGGGAGGAGGGTAGAGGAGAGGAGGATTGAGGAGAGAGAGGGATAGGAGAGTGGAGGGAGGAGGGGAGAGGAGAGGAGGATTGAGGAGAGAGAGGGATAGGAGTGGAGGGAGGAGGGTAGAGGAGAGGAGGATTGAGGAGAGAGAGGGATAGGAGTGGAGGGAGGAGGGTAGAGGAGAGGAGGATTGAGGAGAGAGAGGGATAGGAGAGTGGAGGGAGGAGGGTAGAGGAGAGGAGGATTGAGGAGAGAGAGGGATAGGAGTGGAGGGAGGAGGGTAGAGGAGAGGAGGATTGAGGAGAGAGAGGGATAGGAGTGGAGGGAGGAGGGTAGAGGAGAGGAGGATTGAGGAGAGAGAGGGATAGGAGTGGAGGGAGGAGGGTAGAGGAGAGGAGGATTGAGGAGAGAGAGGGATAGGAGAGTGGAGGGAGGAGGGTAGAGGAGAGGAGGATTGAGGAGAGAGAGGGATAGGAGTGGAGGGAGGAGGGTAGAGGAGAGGAGGATTGAGGAGAGAGAGGGATAGGAGTGGAGGGAGGAGGGTAGAGGAGAGGAGGATTGAGGAGAGAGAGGGATAGGAGAGTGGAGGGAGGAGGGTAGAGGAGAGGAGGATTGAGGAGAGAGAGGGATAGGAGTGGAGGGAGGAGGGTAGAGGAGAGGAGGATTGAGGAGAGAGAGGGATAGGAGTGGAGGGAGGAGGGTAGAGGTGAGGAGGATTGAGGAGAGAGAGGGATAGGAGAGTGGAGGGAGGAGGGTAGAGGAGAGGAGGATTGGGGAGAGAGAGGGATAGGAGTGGAGGGAGGAGGGTAGAGGTGAGGAGGATTGAGGAGAGAGAGGGATAGGAGTGGAGGGAGGAGGGTAGAGGAGAGGAGGATTGAGGAGAGAGAGGGATAGGAGAGTGGAGGGAGGAGGGTAGAGGAGAGGAGGATTGGGGAGAGAGAGGAATAGGAGAGCGGAGAGGAGAGAAGTTTAGAGCTAATGTTAGGCAGAGGCAGGTTAGTGCTGAGACAAGAGAGAAAACAGATTACATTGTGTTTTTTTTGTCAAATGTACAAGATACAGTTACCATGTACAATGAAATGCTCAGCATACAGAAGAGACTCCAGAGGCCTCCTCTCTCCCCCCCCCCCCTACCTGGGTGATCTTGATGAAGGCGGAGCAGTTGGCAACAACATTCCCATGAGTCAGCATGGCTCCCTTGGGGTTTCCTGAAAAGGACAGCATATACACACATTATAGGTCCGGAATATATATATATATATATATACATATACATATACATATACACATACACATACACATACACATACACACACACACACACACACACACACACACACACACACACACACACAAACACACACACACACACACAGGGGGAAGGTTACCTGTCGTTCCACTGGTGAAGCAGATGAGTGCCATGTCCTCCGGTCTGGGGGGCTAGGGGTCAGACATACCGCAGTCAGGGGTCAGACATACAGCGGTCAACTGTTACAGGACAACACCATCAGACAATCAGGAGAGAGGGGTGCGTTTGCTCACCTGTGGTTGTTGGTGGTGGGCCCTGCCGATCGCCTAGGAAACAAGAAGAGAACCATAGTGAGAACTAGAGCCAGCTAGTGTCCTGGCAACAGCAATCCCCAACATGGGCGGCAGCAGTGAGTAGGCTAAACAAAGCGGAGGGCGCCGAATCGCCAGTAGAAGAAGACAGTCGATGCGCTGTGGATATTAGCCATTTAAGTGTATAAATTTGCCTTTTATTTGAAAGGTGGGGGACTACAAACTGTAGCGACCTCAGAGAAAAGGCTTTCATCTTTCCAACGATGTGTTTACTTTGGTGAGTAACGAAACGGTTTTGTCTGTAGACTCGGACGAGCGGGCCGAGGAAGCGCATTCATAGGTAAATCGCATTGAGAGTAACAGGGCGTTATCTGTAGGATATCGCCCTGGACCAGGTCTATACGGGGCCTAAGCTATCATATTGTCATGATTGGTCGTCTGATAAAAATACGCTCCACTTCATAGCGGATTTCTCAAAAAGTTGGAACTATTTTCAACTTCAGGAATCCGCTCTGGCCGGCGCACAGCGCAAATGCGCAGCGCATTTCAATATCCGCCCGCATTTTGATCTTTTCCCATAGCTTTGAATGGAAAATAAGCTGCCGAAATCCGCAGCATATTTAAAAATAAATAAATAAATAGTGCACACACCCTAAAATACTACGCAAGAACGGAATTTAGAATGTTAGAGGACTTCTACTTGAAATCCAGTCCTCTACCCCAGCCCAGTCCTCTATCCCAGCCCCAGTCCTCTATCCCACCCCAGTCCTCTATCCTCCCAGTCCTCTATCCCAGCCCAGTCCTCTACCCCAGCCCCAGTCCTCTATCCCAGTCCTCTATCCCAGCCCAGTCCTCTACCCCAGCCCCAGTCCTCTATCCCAGTCCTCTATCCCAGCCCAGCCCTCTACCCCAGCCCAGTCCTCTATCCCAGCCCTCTATCCCAGCCCAGCCCTCTATCCCAGCCCAGTCCTCTACCCCAGCCCAGTCCTCTACCCCAGCCCAGTCCTCTATCCCAGCCCAGCCCTCTATCCCAGTCCAGTCCTCTACCCCAGCCCCAGTCCTCTACCCCCCAGTCCTCTATCCCAGCCCAGTCCTCTATCCCAGCCCAGTCCTCTATCCCCCCAGTCCTCTATCCTCCCAGTCCTCTACCCCAGCCCAGTCCTCTACCCCAGCCCAGTCCTCTACCCCAGCCCAGTCCTCTACCCCAGCCCAGTCCTCTATCCCCCCAGTCCTCTATCCCCCCAGTCCTCTATCCCAGCCCAGTCCTCTATCCCAGCCCAGTCCTCTATCCCAGCCCAGTCCTCTATCCTCCCAGTCCTCTATCCTCCCAGTCCTCTATCCTCCCAGTCCTCTATCCCAGTCCTCTATCCCAGGCCCAGTCCTCAGCCCGGGCCTGGGGCCGGTTGCACAAAACACCTTAAGTTAATATTTCCCTTAAGTTCTGACTTAAAGGGCAATGCTCGTTTTTGACAACCTGGACCTTATTTACGACATATTATAAGAAGTTTGACTCACCAAGATCACTTTTGTGTAGTTCGGAGGCCTGTAGAAGAAATTTAAAATCCAGCGCGAGCCAGTATATCCATGTAATGACGGTGATCGGGGCACCGAGAATGCAGTTTCTCAAAATCTATTTTCGGCCGCTAAACGGTTGTTTTCATCAATCAGATTGGATGAATCGACAGTTGAGATTCCTCAACGCGAGGCATTGTTGTGGTTTTCAAATACGGGGTCTTTAGCCTCTGTAATATGATCTTTACACGCCTTTCCCCACTTGCTCCAGCACGCATGCGCACAGGCCAGCGCGCAGACTGGCTATTCTCCGGCTCACATTCTCTGCGCTACGATCGGATTGTTGCTGACGAATGACGACGACAATATTGTCGGCACCAACAACGATCGTAGCGCAGAGAATGTGAGCCGGAGAATAGCCAGTCTGCGCGCTGGCCTGTGTGCATGCGTGCTGGAGCAAGTGGGGAAAGGCGTGTAAAGATCATATTACAGAGGCTAAAGACCCCGTATTTGAAAACCACAACAATGCCTCGCGTTGAGGAATCTCAACTGTCGATTCATCCAATCTGATTGATGAAAACAACCGTTTAGCGGCCGAAAATAGATTTTGAGAAACTGCATTCTCGGTGCCCCGATCACCGTCATTACATGGATATACTGGCTCGCGCTGGATTTTAAATTTCTTCTACAGGCCTCCGAACTACACAAAAGTGATCTCGGTGAGTCAAACTTCTTATAATATGTCGTAAATAAGGTCCAGGTTGTCAAAAACGAGCATTGCCCTTTAAGGTTTCCTTAAAATAAAATATGTTGCACAAACACCCTTAAGTATTCCCCTTATGGTTTCCTTAAGATGTCCCTCAAGTATTTAGGGTTTTCTACTTATCTCGGCCTAATACTTAAGGAGTCCCTTAAAGTCTGTTAAGGTGTTGCACAAAAGACCTTAGCAAGCAAAATAAGGGGAAAAAAGTAAGGGACCTCTACCCCAACCTTAGCTAAGTCACATGGCTGCGTTTATGAACATAAACGATGGAAATCGCGTCCCAAGAAGAGTGTTCCACGACAGGGAGAACCCACTAGACACTCTTAGTGAGGAGCAACTGATATTTCATTACAGATTTGATCGACAGTGCATTTTTTTCCTCACAGTGTCGCAGGACGTTCAAGTGTAGTGATGTGACAGATAGCCGGTCACGTGCTAGCAAACCAATGGTCACCATGGAAACTACAATTTTACCGTTGTAAAATCTCTTTCCTTGTTTGAAAATCCTTAATGTTTCTCCTTAGCTAAGGAAACCTTGTAAGGGATTCTGTGCAACACCCTTAAGTAATTCCCTTAACTAAGGGGAAATTAACCCTTAAGGGTCATACTTAAGGGGAAAACTTAAGATGTTTTGTGCAATCGGCCCCTGGTCTCCTCACCTCCATGTCTGCCAGGCTGAGGACCTGGATGCCAGCCTCCAGCCCGCGCTCAGCCAGCTCTGGGTCCAGCCTCTCGATCAGGATGATGGTTCTGATACTGTGCTCTCTGCCCCGCACACACTCCAGCACCACAGACACCTTCTCTGGCACGTCACACACGATGGTGGAGATGGAGGCTGGGTGCATGCATGCACGCACACAAAGAAAAGAAAGAAAAGAAAGAAAAGAAAGAAAAGAAAGAAAAGAAAGAAAAGAAAGAAAAGAAAGAAAAGAAAGACAGAGGCAGACAGACAGAGAGACACAGACAGACACAGACAGACACAGACAGACACAGACAGACAGACACAGACAGACAGACACAGACAGACAGACACAGACAGACAGACACAGACAGACACAGACAGACACAGACAGACACAGAAAGACACAGACAGATAGATCCAAATTAATCCACAAGCTATCTTTAAAGAACAAATCTAAATAGATGAAGGTTACAACAAAAAGAAGAGGAGGAGGAAATTAAATAGTAGCAGCAGTAAAAGAAGCAGAAGTAAGAGTTATACAGTAGTAGTAAGTAGTAGTAGTAGTAGTAGTAGTAGTAGTAGTATTAGCAGCAATAGAAGTAGTAGTACTATAGTAGTAGTAGTAGGTCTTTTTGCCACACCACCATTATAAATAAGAATTTGTTCGTAATGGTTTTGTCTAATTAAATAAATGCTAAATAAAATAAATAAATAAAAAGTAACAGTAGCAGTGACCTACCCTTGTCTATAATGTAGGCGATGGCTTCGGTGCCCAGAGTGTCGTACAGAGGGACAGACACCAGGGAGTAAGTATAGCAGGCCAGTTCTGAGATGGTCCACTGGATAAACACACACACACACACACACACACACACACACACACACACACACACACACACACACACACACACACACACACACACACACACACTATATATAATAAGCCTACAGGCCATACCTCTGGCGGTTTATCTGGTGTACTGTATGTGTGTGTGTGTGTGTGTGTGTGTGTGTGTGTGTGTAACTGTGAGTGTGTGTGTGTCTCCAGTTGTGGCATCTGACCTCAGGTCTGTTCTGGGAGAAGATGCCGATGTAGGCGTCTGTGGTGGCACTGTGGCCCCTGTGGAGCAACGCCGACCCCAGAGCCTCCGCCCGCTCTGCCACCTCGCCGTACGACAGCCAATCATACGGCTGCTGGGGCTTCCTGGAACCCAGGCACGGCCCGTTGTCTGGAGAAGAAACACAAACTGTTAGACACACACACACACACACACACTCTAACACCACCATCAACTCAACATCACATGAACGTGGGTCTCCAAAGGGTTCTAATTAAAAGGGTTCTGATGATAGTTCTAAAGGTTCTGGTGGTTCTGGTACGTACTAGACACCTGGATTCCTCTCAGGAAGAACTCGTACATGGTCTTGGCGTCCTCGTAGTAGTGTGTCATGTGACTGTCGCTGTTCACCAGCACCGACCGCCGAGCAAGATCTGCTCCCTGATTGGACAATCACAACGTAACTCAGACCAGAGAGGTACAGACCAGATACAGACTAGAGGTACAGACCAGATACAGACTAGAGGTACAGACCAGATACAGACTAGAGGTACAGACCAGATACAGACTAGAGGTACAGACCAGATACAGACTAGAGGTACAGACCAGATACAGACCAGGAACAAAGAATCTCAGTTCACCGGATTAGAAATCTACATGCAGTCAATACGCGGAATAGACTGAAGGACAAATTCACCCAACCAAGGATACAGACGGAAATGGGCAGACGGACTTTTATATATAGGATGGTGATCATGTGGAATTCATTGCACTGACCATAGTGCTGTATTTTCCTTCTTTTGAGAACAATTTTACAATCTTTTGTTACAATAATTTTAGATGTGTGATTTCGTAAGTAGCTGTGTTTTTGAACTATTGTATTTTACTGTTATTATTGTATTCACTATCATGTTTCTTTCTTTTCTTATTTATTCTTGAATTCTATTTATGAATTGTAGTATTTTCTACTAATTGTAGTATTTTCTGCATTATTGTATACATTGTATGTATTGTACTGTATGTTTTAGTTGAGGACTCTTGGAAGACTAGCCGATGGCTAAAAGAGATCCTAATAAACAAACAAACTGGCTGACCGCCTAAAACCTGCTCCATCACTTTGAGAGACACGCAAACAAACCCGCGAACACACACAGCCTACCTGCACCTGCACAGACTGCATGTTGAGGTCGCAGGGAGGTTTGAGTGGGCGGGGCCTGGTGGCCAGCCAATAGGTGGTGAGGGCTGCCAGGCTGGCCACGCCCACCAGCGTGTGGGCAGGGAGGCTCCTCAGGAAGTGCTGAAACTCCTCCAGCTCTGGAACATGCAGCTGGCGCGCCAGCTCCTGGGCCCACATGCTGCCGGGAGAGGAGGGGGCTGGGGGGCTGGGTCTCTGGGGGGCTGGCTGGGTCTCTGGGGGGCTGGCCTGGTCTCTGGGGGGCTGGCTGGGTCTCTGGGGGGCTGGCTGGGTCTCTGGGGGGCTGGCTGGGTCTCTGGGGGGCTGGCTGGGTCACTGGGGGCCGGTGGTCTGAAGGGGCTGGAGCACAAGAGCAGCTACACGCCGTCTACAAAGGGGAGAGGGCCAATAAGCATTCTATAACACCTGACACACATGCACAATCACACAAAACTCACCATCATGATTGTACAACCGACTCGGTTGTCAACTTGGTCTTTAAACCAATCATTACCACTGCCTGAGGCGTTGAGAATAGGCAATCAGTATCTCTCATGACTTCTATATTAATTAACTAGCAGCCCAGACTGTTCTCAGGCCGAGTGGCTGAGGAAAGACTGTGCAAGAAACTAGCCTGCATCTCTGGACTCCACAGTCCCTCTACATTGCAACATAAAGACACACAAGCAGGCCACACATTGCAAACAGCTGCACCACGACATTGTAAACACGTTCAAATTATTTGATTCTCACTGTTTCCTATGGAAGCCGCTCTTCCATTTTCATGGAACGTAGCAATTTACATACTGTTAGATATATGTCATGATCTCGGACACATGTTTGCAGTAAAATGCATCTATCCCACCTGCTAGAGTAAAGATAGCCAAGTGGTGAAAAATACTATTTTTACAAGGTGCTAAGAGTCCTTGTGGTTTCTTCTAGGAATAATTACAAGCAATATCCTACTTCTAGCTATCTATGCATGTCTTGTCTAGTCAAGTCTAGTCTAGTCTAGCTAGTAGGGTCTATAGGCTAACTTTAGCCACTCTTCAGACAGTTGCACGGTTAAAGGGCACCGCATATGCTGTTTTTACCTACCTCAAATCGGTTTCTGTGGTATCATAAAAGTGAATTTTATTGTCCTATGCAGAAAAAAACACATTTCACCCCTGAGCTATCTTATTTCATCTGTCTTAATGGAGTCCTGTGAAAGCCCCGTTGACTAATGAAATGGAGGGGGAGGGGCGGAGGAGCAGTGCCAATTTCTTCACGAAGAATTGGGACAAGATGTAGCATACGTGTGGATTTTTGCAGCCGAAAACAGAACAGCGATGCGGCATAATTCCTGATGTGACGCGTGACGCGCTCGACTCGGCTGGAATTCAGAGTTCAGAGCGGAAGCAAACCTGGCCGCTAGGGAGGGACTATGATAATGCTCCTCAATCTACGTCACCAAAACGTCAGTAACATAGCGGAAAACTCTGAAAATCCGAATGGCTTGTTGAAGTGTGGAGCTTTCAGGGCAGGAGAAAGTGTGCTGACCATAAACAAACGACTGGTTGTTTGATATCAACTTTTGTACATTGGTAGGACCATCAGAGACCAACGTGTAAGATAAGCACATTACAAAATTGATTTAGCATGTGCGGTGCCCTTTAATAAAATTTCAAAACATTTTAGTTAGACCTATGTATTGACATACATTGAAAATACAGTTGCTGTCAAGTTGGTGCAGGTGTGCGGGGCGATCAACACAGCACATATGCAAGGTGGGGTTGAAGAGGAGCACCAGTGCTCTGCAGGCTTGACGCACACACCCAACACACGCACGCATGCACACAAAAACAAAAACGAGGCCCACAGAGACACACAACTGAAACAGTATTTACCTAATCCAAAGAAGGGCCAAGCAGATGTCCTCCTAGGTGGGTGTGTGTGTAGATGGTGCCAGTCAGACAGTGAGTAAGCTGAGAAACAAATACACACTGACTCTACACTGGACTGGTCAGTCTGATGTGTAACCTCTGCTTATCCATCAAAGGTCACACCCCTGCAGGACATCCAGGTCTCTCATTGGTCAGCAGGTACAGTATGTGCTGAGTCAGCTGCTGAGTGGATGATATCAGGAGAGGGTGATTGACTGACTGACTAATGTAACTAAGAAAATTAATCTTTTAAATGATCCCACTTGGAAGGTCACAAAATCAGCAACTCCATGACTGCCCCTTTCCCTGGCTTGTGTAGTTGTGTGTGAATGCGCGTGCAAGGGACCTACAGAGTGAACTGCAGACAGTTTGCTTAATCTACAACCGCAGTTAAAACTGGTTGATCCGATCACTCATTTACCTGCCCTGCATGGCTGAGGCTGACCCCCCACAGCTCCCTGCCCAATGCTACATTCTCACTATACTCCATCTCACAACATGCTTACGTGTATGTTTGTGTTTGTATAAGTGACAAGACAGGATAGGGGGGGGCAGAATCCAGTGACAGCTGGGTGGGGTCATGTTACACCATCCAATCAGATAGGGTCACCTTTCACCTCATAACCTGCAGGCCAGTGGGGGCGACCTCCTCCCCTGCTGCTGGGGGCTGCAGATAATACCTCCAACTCAAAATAACCCAAGATAAAAATGAGTCATTACTATCAGAAGACTATGCTATGCCACGAGATACCAATACTTATCTCAAAAGTGTGTATTCTTCTTTCGCAGACACAGACACGTGACGTGATCAGCTCTGAACTTCTGAACGGTCAAATTGCTGCAGCTCGGAGCAACATGCTGCCGGCGACGTGGCCGAACATACAATCTCAGATGCCTAACATAAAATCTCGTACACATACCTGCTAACTACACTAGTGAACTTAACCTCAACCAGGCATGCACCCGCGGCAGAAATTAATTCTACAAGGTAATACTGTGTTCGCATGATTTACATAAACGCTCTCACTCTCTCATTCATGCACACCACCGGTGTTCAGTATACAACACTGATCACTTCAACAGCTGGAAAAAAACTCTTAACTGGTCAACTTTGCACATATAGGCTACTTGTTCAAAACAGACTGCAACAGCAATCAATAATCTACAATTTACAGACTAATTATTTCCAATTTTCCACCAACCTGTGACACACGCGCCTTCGTCCTAATATTGACCATGCGTCTCGCGACGAGTGGAGGGCGGGGTTAGTTAGTACAATACCGGCTCGAGAGCGGTCTCTGAACCAATCAGAAGGGGGAGTCCGAACCACGAGCCCCCTACGAGCCCGCACCCCGGAGTTATTAATTAGGCTCTTTACCTCCTCTGAGTCTCACACACACTGCACATTCAGTCAGTTTGAGAGGATTTAAAAGTGCTTTTCAATCTTCCTCCAAACGAATGTATAGTAACATATAACCGTTTTAACCATTCTTCCCTGGACTGACCCACTATAGGGAGCATCAGATTACCGCTAGGTGGCGCCACTCAGTTGACTGAATGCTACGTTTTGAAAGACTACGAAGCAGTTGCCCACTAATAATGAGTTACAACATCGCTGAACACACCCACTAGAATAATGGTGTGTTCGTTTGTTGTCGGAGGTGGCGAGTCGCAAGTGGCAAAATACCTACTTCCGACCTGTGTGCATTCAAGCTATATACCATTATATCACAGTTACCTAGTTATATCTATATACCATTATATCACAGTTACCTAGTTATATCTAGTGCATTCGAGCAACTGGGGTCTGAGAAACATATCCGAATTTGCGACGAGGAAGTGCGAGTTCATGAGGTGTTTTATTTAATCATTCCTAGTAGCAAGTCGCAATTTGCCACCTCCCAGTTATAAACGAACGCACCATAAGATCTATTCACTCTGAAGAGATGTGACAAGAGGTTTGGGTCAGGCTGCTACAGTTCTCAGTTCAATAACAGATGCAGGCTATGTAGCCTTATAAGTATAAGCCCCAGTAAATAAGACATTGACAGTCCGTGTCAGCGGAGCAGACTATTCTAGTTAAACATCTCTAGTGAGCACACCATAACACCGTAACCCCGCCCCCAAGTCACTAGGACCGGGCTCCAGCTGCCTCCGCAGGATCGCAGGATCGTCCATTAACTTTACAGAACCCGGAGGACGAGCCATCATGTCCGGATCGAACCCCGCGTGCACGGTTCCTGCAATCCTTCTGCTTCTCTCGGGATGCTGTCTCGCGAGCCACAAGCTCCTAGTGTTCCTGATCGACGGGTTCCGTTATGATTACATTGACGACCTGCAGAACTTGCCCGGGTTTCGCGAGATCGTGGAGAATGGAGTGAAAGTGGACTACATGACCCCAGACTTTCCCAGCCTCTCCTACCCCAACTACTACTCTCTGATGACAGGTTAGTCCCCCGCAGAACAAATGTTCACTTTCCAAAGAGGGAAGTCTACAGAAAGAGTTATTTGGGTCGATTCTCTCATCAGATGACAAAATGGTATTCCAACAGCCGATGTGTGATGGGGTGGTCGGACTAACAGACTGGCTACATATCAGGCTAACAGCTGAACAACACTGGAGAGGGGTGGAGAGAAAGATGCAGAGAGAGAGAGAGAGATGCAAACAGGTTTATAAATAAGGCCAATGATTGATGGAGCCTGGCACTGGGCTGGCCAGAGGAATGACCGGAGCAGATCTCCTTCATCAGGACTCAGCAGTCTGTACCTCCCCCTAACACACACACACACATACACACACACACACACACACACACACACACACACACACACACACACACACACACACACACACACACACACACACACAACATAAACACTAACAAACACTCCATTGTGTTACTGAGACTGTTGTGTTGCCTCGGTCAGCCAATCAGAGCCCAGAGAAAAAACATGACTGACACTAAGGGGACTGGTCAATAGCTGATCTTTGGTTGCCTGTGCTGATGTAGGGGTTGATCTTTGGTTGCCTGTGCTGATGTAGGGGTTGATCTTTGGTTGCCTGTGCTGATGTAGGGGTTGATCTTTGGTTGCCTGTGCTGATGTAGGGGTTGATCTAAGTGGCTGCCAGTGCCAACATTAATGCTTATTAGCCGTTCTGAGTGTCAGACAACAAATCTCCAAGAGACGTCTCCAAGAGAAGAAAACATCTCCAAGAGAAGTACTCTGTGTTTGTGGTATAGAGATAAAGCACTAAGACGTGACTTTCAAATGCCTGGCCCTTCACCATTCACTAATCACTGAACGGGGAGTCAGGCTCATTGGCCCAGATAGAAGCTCCTTGGCTGGAATCACCCCAGAATTAATTGCTCTTACTTGGCATCAAAGATTTGTGTTTTTCTGTCCGTCTTGGCCATTCCCCAGAGGGCAGGAGGGTAAGGGGGGTCAGAGGGCCAGGAGAGTAAGAGGGGGGTGGAGGAAGAGGGGCCACTCCACTAAGCCCCAAACACAGCAGCGTGGAGCTGATCTGCTGATAGAGAATGTTTTGCTAGAACATTCTCCTCAACAAAGCCAGGCTCAACCCTGCTGCCTCACACACATACACATACCCCTTTTGAGGCCTCCTTTCACTCCCAGCAACAGCCGGACAAGTCATGCAGAAGAGGGCAAACCAAAGCGGTGGTGGTTAGGATAGGTTAGGAGGTAAGGAGTGGCTGGAACACTCCTGTGGTTTAACACTCACCTAACCACTCCTGCCCTCTCACAACCTCTGATTGCCCCTCCCAACCACTCCTACCCTCCTAACCACTCCCAAGCTCTCCTAGCCTCCCAAACACTCTCACCCTCCTAACCTATCCTAGCCGCTCCAAGCTCTCCTAACCCCCCCCCCCCAAACACTCCCAGCCTCTTCTAACCTCTCAACCACTCCTATCCCCTCGCTACCTCACAGCCCCTCCTAATGGAGGTTATGAGAGGTTGTGAGACTTTAGGAGTGGTTGGTAGGTCTGGTATTCCAATCTCATGAGCCTTGCCTTCACATGGAGCGTAGCATAACCGTGACCGACCTGATCGATAGAAAACTATCCTCCCTTTCCCAGTCCTCCTCCATCCTTTGTTAAACCTTCCCCATGGAGAGCAGTCTAACCAGAGTCAGCTGTGGTGTTCTAGCCCCACTCTTCGCAGTGTCAGAGCCTGTAACAGCCCGCCCATCAGCTGACTTGTTGATGAATCACCAGGACCCTCCAGGGCGGTTGTGTTGCTTCCAGTCCGTGACAGGCAGTGCAGTATTTTATAGCAGCACTGAGCCTCCATAACCTCCAGTCCAGGTGCTTCTGCAGCTGTTAAAGCTGTCATAGCTAGAAGCTGCATTTGCTTGGTGAGCCGGTCCTTTCAGGAGTGAACCAATGGCTGAGTGACTCAACAGAGAGCTGTCGATTAGGGCTGGGTTAAAAAATCGATGAATCGATTCTGAATCAAATGATTCAGAATCGATTAATGAATCCCCAAATCGATCTTTTATTTAATGAATGAATGAATAAATGAAGGAATTAATAGTTCATTAATTCATTCAATGATTCATTCATTCATTCATTCATTTTGGGAAATCAGTATCAATACCCAACCCTAGTATTGATGTGTTGCATAACTTGGCAGTCATGTAATTAAGGTTACAGAAAAAAAAGAAAAAGTTTTTAGTAACACTAACCGAATCGATTCGAATCGTGATAATCAATTCTGAACCTTGTGAATCGGAATCAAATCGATTCTTGAAATTCAAATCGATACCCAGCCCTACTGTCGATGTGTGTCTGGGTGCAGCGGCCAGGAGTCCTATTGCTGTAACACAGAGAGACAGGCAGCACTCCTAGCTAGCTGTATTGTATAGCCGTAACACAAAGCCAGACAACACTGTCTTTGTGAGAGAGCAGACCATCTGATATGGAGGTGACTCTTCCAGCTGGATTCCATTACAACACTCAGCAGTCACACGACTATGGTCCTAAGTGCTGGGTGGTTGGAGGGTCACCTCCCGACCCAAGCCCAAGCTACAGTACCAGAACACGAAGGGGTTAATGCCCTTCACCAGAGAAAAACAAAACAAAATACAACATCTAAAATCAAAATCGAGACTGCAGTTTGCTTACTGTGTATGTGTGTGTGTGTGTGTGTTTGTGTGTGTGTGCAGGGCGGTACTGTGATGTGCACCAGATGACAGGGAACTACATGTGGGACGAGGCGTCTCTGAAGGAGTTCTTGATCGGCACCAACCAAGACAGCAGACTGCCCCTGTGGTGGGACGGCTCGGAGCCCCTCTGGGTCACCATGCAGAAGCTTGGCAAGAAGGTGTACATGTATTACTGGCCTGGTAGGTCTACATGTACCACTGGCCTGGCCCGGTAGGTCATCTAGCCCGGTAGGTCCTGTAGCTTGATCTACCCAACTGGAGACTAGTGGATAATGCCCCTCCAGAATTCCTGAAGACAGCAGCTCCACAGCCGTTGGCCTGTTCAGCGCTATGGTCTCTAGCTTTGAACTGGTTCTGACTGCTTGCTGTGTGGTTCTGACTGCTTGCTGTGTGGTTCTGACGGCTTGCTGTGTGGTTCTGACGGCTTGCTGTGTGGTTCTGACTGCTTGCTGCCTGGCTCTGACCTCCTGCTTTGAGTTGCCTGGTTCTGACTACCTGTTCTGTGCTGCCTGGCCACCAGGTTGCGAGGTCGAGATTCTCGGGGTGCGGTCGTCCCACTGTGAGGAGTATGTCTACAACCCCTCAGAGAAGAACCTGACAGACTCCATGGAGAACGCTCTGAACGCTTTGCGGTAAGAACCTAACACTATACGGTAAGAACCTAGAGAACACCTCAGAAATATCTCCAGACTCCGACCATCACTCTCCGACTCCACAGCAGAGACCCTCCTCCATGCCTTCGTCACCTCCCGTCTGAATTACTGTAATGGGGTCCTTCTCCGGGGTTCCAAGCAAAACCCTGGACAGGCTCCAGTACGTGCAAAACACAGCTGCCAGGGTTCTCACCCGCACCAAACGCTGGCAGCACATCACCCCCACCCTCATCCACCTTTACTGGCTCCCCATCAAATCCTGCATCACCTACAAAACCCTCCTCATCACTTACAAGTCCCTCCATGCTCTGGCACCTCAGTACCTCACTGACCTCCTCCACCCCTACACTCAGTCACGGTCCCTGCGATCCTCAGACACCGGTCAGCTCTCCATCCCCCGAACCAGACTGCGGACCTTTGGGGACAGAGCTTTCAGCGTGGCATCTCCCACCCTCTGGAACTCCCTCCCTGTAGAACTCTGCAACGCCCCAACTCTGGACTGCTTCAAGAAACTCCTTAAAACTCACATCTTTAACATGGCCTTTGACCTCTAGCTTCCGTTTCTTAAAGGAGTACTGAAGGGAAAGTCATGTTTAGCCCTGTTTTAAGGTTACTTATGATCATGTACAATGGTTCAGATCAAAAATTTGACAAAACTAGCACTTTTGAGAAAGTCTGATAATTGCTCTACCACCGTTTAGGTCATACAATGGATGTGGGTGGGCACCGTGAAAAATAATTCGAAAACTCTCGATTTCAAAGACAAGAGGCTCACCGAGGGGGTAATTGGTGTCCGTTGGTGCCAGAAAGTATGAATCCTGTAGGGTTTTAGTGATCATTTTATGAAATCCATTGACTTGTATTGACGCGACCGTTGTGGATGTGTAGATCAATCCGCAGAGGGGATTCAGGAAGCGGAACTACTTCAAGGCATTGCGCGAGATCGGAATCAGTTCAAGCGGAAGTTTACACACGCATGTGCTGCGACTAAATAGTTCTATGCTAAATATTTAAAAAAGCCTTTCCAGATGAACTAGAATCTTAATTTATGGCGAATTATATGTCAGAACGCCAACTAATACCTTGGTGAGTTTCTTGTCTTTGAAATTGAGTTTAACATGTTTTTTGGATGATTTTTCACGGTGCCCACCCACATCCATTGTATGACCAAAACGGTGGTAGAGCAATTATCAGACTTTCTCAAAAGTGCTAGTTTTGTCAACTTTTTGATCTGAACCATTGTATATGATCATAAGTAACCTTAAAACAGGGCTAAACATGATTTTCCCTTTACTACTCCTTTAATGTTGTGTGTCTCTGTCTACCATGTTTGTCTCTGTTTCTTATTGCTCCTATGTAAAGCGACCTTGGGTTTTATGAAAGGCGCTATATAAATGAAAGTTATTATTATTATTAATGCTCTACACCATGGGTGTCAAACTCTGGCCCGCGGGCCAAATTTGGCCCGCAGTGTAATTATATTTGGCCCGCGAGGCAATACCAAATGACTACTAGAGCTGGCCCGCCAGTATTATACAGCGCATTCACCGCTAATACAACAAATCCCATAATGCTCTGCTGTGGTTTTGGCGCGTCAATCAAGACAGGACCCAGAAACGCCCTCTCTTCTGTGACAGTAGTCATAGCAATCTCATACTACAACTGTAACCGTGTTACCCCTTCTTTAAAATGGCGAAAAGAAAGGCAGAAAACAGAAGCTTTCTGGACAGGTGGGAGGCAGAATATCTGTTTACATATGTAAAAGATAGACCTGTTTGCCTTGTTTGTGGAGCCAACGTGGCTATAACTAAGGAGTACAACATTAGACGACACTGAAACGAAACACCACGACAAGTACAAGGACCTGGACATGATTCATTTATTATTGTTATTTTATTTTTAAATTTAATAGCCTGTGAAAAAAGTTTATTTTGATATTTAAATCAGAAGGCTGCAAATAGAAAAGAGGCATACGATTTTTATTTAAATTTTATTTTATAAATGAATAACATTGATGTGTTTTTTATTTGAAATTCGATTTTGCATGTCTGCACTATTAAGTTATATATTGTATTGTAATAAGCGTTGCTTGTTCCATATTCAATGTTAAAGCAAAACTTGTTTGGGTCCATATTAAAATATTCATTTGTTCAATGTTGGGCCGCGACTTTGTTCAAGTTTTAAATTTTGGCCCACTGTGTATTTGAGTTTGACACCCCTGCTCTACACTAAGAACCTAGAGAATGGGGGTTTGCGCTACTGTAGTGGTCTAAGCATCGGGTTCCGGTGCAGCTGCCCACCGGGGTTTGTACCTTGCCCGGTCCTTGCCAGATCTAAATGTGGAGGGATCCCACAGGGGAGTGGCATATTGAGCCACTACTCCCAAAGAAGGCTAGTTTAATTTCAGCGTGAGGGTCTGCTGCTCTACAGCGACCCTGTCTGGTGTCGGAGTCACGGTCTTGAGAGAGTCCGGTAGCTGGCCATCTCTTCCGGATCACTGACCGCGGGGTTGTGCGACGGACACTTCACAGCAGCAACAGGGAACATTTGGACAATCAGGTGTGATTGGCTACCAAATTGGGTGAAAAAATAATAAAATCAGAAAAAACAGAACATATAAAACGCCCTGAATGGTAAGGAAAGTAAAAAAAAAACACTACAGTGCATTTGTGTTTGTTTTTCCAGAAGTGGGCGAGCTGACATGGCCGCGGTGTACTACGAAAAGATCGATGTGGAGGGACATCATTATGGGCCACTGTCCCACCAGGTGAAGACTGCCGTCAGGAAGCTGGACATGACTTTCCAGACCCTCAACCAGAAGATCAAGGTAACATCAGCCGCCTCAGCTCCTAACCTGAACCCTCAGCTCCTAACCTGAACCCTCAGCTCCTAACCTGAACCCTCAGCTCCTAACCTGAACCCTCAGCTCCTAACCTGAACCCTCAGCTCCTAACCTGAACCCTCAGCTCCTAACCTGAACCCTCAGCTCCTAACCTGAACCCTCAGCTCCTAACCTGAACCCTCAGCTCCTAACCTGAACCCTCAGCTCCTAACCTGAACCCTCAGCTCCTAACCTGAACCCTCAGCTCCTAACCTGAACCCTCAGCTCCTAACCTGAACCCTCAGATCAGAGAGAGAAACAGGGGATTGGGTCAATATTGAAACTTTAAAAAGTCAACTCAATTCAACAAAGTTGAGTTGTAGAAGATATTGTAGAAAATATTTCTACAAAGGTCACTTACTTTAGAGCAGGGGTCTCAAACTCCCAGCCCGCGGGCCATTTCCGGCCTGCCCCGCCCCTTCATCCGGCCCGGGACATGATGTCAGAAATATAATGTTATCCGGCCCACAAAATAATTTCTTGTAGTTCAATGCTGTCTGATATGCAAGAAAAAAGTCGCCGTTCTAAAGGAATATAATGTCAAGCATTATTCATTACTAAACATGGAGAACAGTGTGAGTCATAGGGAGACGTGAGCAAAAAACGAGGCACACAGCTAACGCATCAGCAGGAGCATGCTTGGGCATGCTGGTGGTGACCAGTGTTTTCTGGCATGTTCCAGGAGAAGAATATGGGTGAGGATTTGAATGTGATCATGTTCTCGGACCACGGCATGACTCAGATCCAGTGGATGGAGAAGGTGGTTGAGTTGGAGCGGTACATCAACATGACTGATGTGATCAAGATGATGGACCGCGGCCCTGTAGTCAGCCTGTGGCCCAAACCCAACAAGTTTGATGCGGTGAGCGTGTGTGTCTGCCTGTCTATCTATCTGCTAGTCTGTCTTATTGGCTGCCTGTCTGTCTGATAGCTGTTTTTGTTGTCAGATCTATGGTGCTCTGAGCGGTGTAGCAAACATCAAGGTGTACCGCAGGGAGGAGATCCCTGAGCGGTTCCACTACCGGGGAGGGAAGTTTGTCTCCTCGCTGACCCTGGTGGCCGAGCCCGGCTGGTTCATCGCTGAGGTGAGACTGTGACTGCAGCTGTGTAGATAGAACTGACTATCGGTGTTAACATGATGTAGTAAGATCCATCTCCCTGCTGTGTGTGTGTGTGTGTGCGGCGCGTGCGTGTGATTCCAGAGTAAGGCCAGACTTCCTTTCTGGCAGAATGACACCGGGGAGGCCAAGGGCTGGCAGCATGGCTGGCACGGTTACGACAACGAGTTTGTGGATATGAGGGGCTTCTTCCTAGCCCGGGGACCAGGTGAGAGCAACCAATCATTGGCAGGGAGCCGTAGGAGATGCCTCATTGGTGGAGAGGTGTGAACCAGGGTTGTTGTTTATGCCCCTACGGTGAATCATTAATCACCTCCAAAAGACACCATAGAGAAGCTGGGGTCAGAAACAAAACTGTACTTTGTCCTGCTGTACTCCTAAAAGAGGAAGATATTCAATCACAGAGGATAAATCATTATGCAGTTACCTGGTTGTTGGGGTGCAGCAGGATCCAAACTCCAGGGTCCTTCTCCAGTGTAGACATAGTGGGGTCTGTAGGTATAGTGGGGTCTGAAGGTATAGTGTAGTCTGTAGGCATAGTGGGGTCTGTAGGTATAGTGTAGTGTGTAGGCATAGTGGAGCCTGTAGGTATAGTCTGGTATGTACTGTAGGTATAGTCTGGTCTATTAGGGTCTGTAGATCTAGTCTGGTCTGGTCTGTAGGTATAGTCTGGTCTGTAGGTATAGTCTGGTCTGTAGGTATAGTGGGCTCTGTAGGTATAGTCTGGTCTGCAGGTATAGTCTGGTCTGTAGGTATAGTCTGGTCTGCAGGTATAGTGGACTCTGTAGGTATAGTCTGGTCTGCAGGTATAGTGGGCTCTGTAGGTATAGTCTGGTCTGTAGATATAGTCTGGTCTGTAGATATAGTCTGGTCTGTAGGTATAGTCTGGTCTGCAGGTATAGTCTGGTCTGTAGGTATAGTCTGGTCTGTAGGTATAGTCTGGTCTGCAGGTATAGTCTGGTCTGCAGGTATAGTCTGGTCTGCAGGTGTAGTCTGGTCTGCAGGTATAGTCTGGTCTGCAGGTATAGTCTGGTCTGCAGGTGTAGTCTGGTCTGTAGATCTAGTCTGGTCTGGTCTGTAGGTATAGTCTGGTCTGCAGATATAGTCTGGTCTGCAGGTATAGTCTGGTCTGCAGGTATAGTTTGGTCTGTAGATATAGTCTGGTCTGCAGGTATAGTTTGGTCTGTAGATATAGTCTGGTCTGCAGGTATAGTCTGGTCTGCAGGTATAGTTTGGTCTGTAGATATAGTCTGGTCTGCAGGTATAGTCTGGTCTGTAGATATAGTCTGGTCTGTAGATATAGTCTGGTCTGCAGGTGTAGTGGGCTCTGTAGATATAGTGGGGTCTAACAGAGTGTGTTCTGTCAGATTTCAAGCGCAATGTGCGTGCTGCGCCCATCCGAGCGGTGGACGTGTACCAGCTGATGTGTCGGACCCTGGGCATCCCGCCACTGCCGAACAACGGCTCGTGGTACCGCGTGGAGTACCTGCTGAGCGGAGCCAGCAACCCGGTCCGACCTGGAACCTTCTGGAGCTGGACTCTAGTTCTCCTGGGCCTGCTGCTGTCCAGACAGGTCTAGAACCCAGAACCTCCTCACTAAGGGCTGACATCCCACCTCCTGCCGTCTCTTTGGGTCGAGATCCTCCACCCGAACTGGTCAGACCAGCTGCTCCTACTCTCAACATGACAGTGAAACACATCCCACTGCTCACACGCCTTTCTTTGCAAGCCAAAAAATTGTTATAAGAACTTAAAGGGACAAACCTCACCTCCCATCAAGCTCTTCTCTGATTTACTGCTGCTGATGGATTATGAGCTCCACCAATGTGTTTATTAAGTATTTTAACTCTGACTTTCTGTAGCCTCATAAGTCCATCCGGATCTTGCAAGCTCATGTTGTTTCTCTACGCGGATCAGTCTGGCCAGGCTTGAGAGGAATCCATTCGAGCTCGGTCGCATCCAGTTTAGTTGATAACAAAAATCATTTTAATGGCGCTGCCCTTGAGGATGTTGGTGTCGATGCTGCAAAGCTTACTTAAAAGAACAGCACATACCTGTATTCAAGGCTTTTCCCAGGGAAAATGTTTGTGCTCTTCAACTGACTGCGTTCTGAAGCTCATACAATAGGTCAGTGCAATGAGTTATATTACATTAGTCATTTAGCAGATCCAAAGCGACTTACAATAATTGCATTTAACATAGGTAGTCAGTGTACTACTACTCGCCAGAACTCACAATTGCATCTCCTTTCTAAACAAGTGATTAAGCATCTAGTGCTAAAGCCAAAGTGCAAGGGCAGCAAAATAGAAATACAATAGGTACTCAAGAGGAAGGGTTGGGGTAGTACTTCTTGAAGAGGTGAGTTTTGAGCCTGCAGCGAAAGGAGGGCGGCATCCCTGCTGTCCTGATGTCAGTAGGCAGTTTGTTCCAAGGTCAAGATCAACTTTATTTATAAAGCACGTTTAAAATCAACCGAAGTTGCACCAAAGTGCTGTACAATATATAAAATAAACTAAAACAAAAAACAGAATAAAGTGCACATAATCACAGAACAATAAAAGGACAGGACACAAAACAGGACAGGGTTTGGTTCCACCAATGCGGGGCCAAACAGAGAAGACCTGTGACTGGGTCGATCCAATAGTCTGCTAATCATTTTGATGACGCCCATTGGCTATGTCTCTAGCACAGATGGTTTGCACGGCTACGTGGCCAGACCTATCCATGGAGAGAAACAGAATGTGAGCTCACAAGATCATGTTGGTCTCACAAGGCTAAACTTTCTGCGCCAATCAAATGAGACCTGTCTTCAGCCTGTTTGTGCTATGTGGCCAAGTCTGTCTGGAGGGTTGGATCAATATGATGAATATGAGTGTCTGATGATGATGATGATGGCTTTTCTTCTTTGCCCCCTCCTATTCTGTGATGTCACTTTAATGAAATGTATGAGTCATTTTCTACTGTCTTTCTATTTTAGTTTCATGCCCTTCTGACTTCCAGACAGATCAAGACATGCGTCTGTGGAGTTTGAACTAATTAGATTTGTCAATAAAAAAGATTTTGAAAGCTTTCCTCTGGCCCTGGACCATAAAGCTGATAAGGGACGGCTGGCTGTATCTCTGTTCAGGGTCCCCAGGGCCAGGACACTTCGTTCTAAGAACAGGTCATCTGGGGACTTTGGCACCAAGACAAGTATCTTATAGTCATCACATTGCCCGGGGGTGAACTCTGAGACGGACCAACAATAAACAAGGCAGAGCTGGAGGTCAGGTAGTCCTTCAGGACAGGTAGATATTAACCCTTCAGAGGGGGGAGGGTGAAGGGAACTACCAAGACTGGTTGCTTGAAGGTTGATGCCTGGAATTTGAGACATCCCCCTCTAGTGGATCTGGATATGTACAGCAGCTCCAGAATATTCCCCTAGAGTTGACTGATGCCCTTGTGTTGTAATACTGGTATTCTAGAGAGGATTTTAATGTTAGTGTCAGCTGCCTCTGACCCTGGTAGTACAGATGGACAGTAGACATGTGTAACCAAACATGTTATTTTATTATCTTAAAAAGTACAGCACCCATGGAGGGTATATCACATACACTACAACAACAGGAAACACCAGTACTACACAGGTAGGGACCCTTAGATATTATAGACATAAAAAATCCCTCTTATTGTTTACATTATTTTACTAGGCATGACAGATAAACATCATTTACAGTATGACATACCGTCACAGTTAGAAACAATGTTATTGAACTCCATTATAAATCCGCAGTGCTTAGGGAAGACATCTCATATGAAATATGTTCAATATAAACAGGCTCCTACACCCAGCAGAGACCAGGCTTCTGTCTGGGGGAGACTCCTACACTCCTAGAAGAAAAGGCGCCACCTACAACCTGTAAGTGTTGGTGGTCCCTGTGGGAGAACCCTCTGCAAAAACCCTTTGGGAACCTTTTTTTGGTTCTGGGTAGAACTATTTCATTAAGGTTTCTTTTGGGAGGGTTCTGCCACAGGGACAACCGAAGTACCTTTTGGAACCCTTTTTTCTAAGAGTATTGAACCACCAGAGAGCAGGCTTCTGTCTGTCAGTGCAAACGGGCGGAGGAGCAGGAGTGGCGTGTTCGTACCGGCCTGGCTCTACTGGCTCTGCCGTGGCGCGGCTAGTGGTACCAGTCCTACTGTAGTGGTTCTCATGGTGAAAGGTACACAACGGAGAGCTGGGCGGCGGTGAAGTCATGTACTATGAGATCATGCTATGCTGTGATTGGTCACCTAAAGGCATGTGATATGGGTACCCACCATTAGGGTGGAGGGAGAGGAGGAGCAGTGGCCTGTCCTGGAGAAGTGGTGTTGATCTGGGCTCAACTAATGGCTGCAACTCTCACCTGAGCCGCAGAGATACAACAGCCTCTAATACTGACCACCCGGACAGCCTGGTTGCTCCGGCCAACCTCTACTGGACCCCAGCACTGGAACATGGTGTGGGTGTGTGTGTGTGTGTGTGTGAGAAAGCGAGGGAGTGTGTGATGGTATGCAATAGAGTTCTTAAATTGACATTCACAGGAAAGAGGCTGATGACAGTGTACTAGTTTGAGGATGTAGCTAGTGTTTTTGCTGCTGTGGAGGTAGTTTAGAAGAGACTATGAGACGACATAGGGTTAATATGGATGTTCAGACCAGGGGCTTCTGTGTGTGTGTGTGTGTGTGTCAGGGCAGGTAAGGGGTAAAGAGGGGTGCTGGTCCAGGTACAGCCCTGCTCCAAGTCTCACTAACTGTAACTCTGCCAGCCTGTCTGTCTATCTGCCTGTCAGTCTCTCTGCCTACTTTTCTGTCTGCCTACCTGCCCATCTGTCTATCTTTCAGGCTGCCTGTCTATCTTTCAGGCTGCCTGTCTATCTTTCAGGCTGCCTGTCTATCTTTCAGGCTGCCTGTCTATCTTTCTGTCAGCCTTCTGACTGCCAACCTGTCCATCTGCCCATTCTGTCTCACAGCTGAGCTACTATACACTGTATTTACAACCTAACAGCGTCCCCCTTCAGTGAACACCTGCCTTGCTTTAGTTCTGCGGTGGTCAGTGGTCCAGCCCAGGTTCTGCTGTGGTCAGTAGTCCAGCCCAGGTTCTGCTGTGGTCAGTGGTCCAGCCCAGGTTCTGTAAAACAGTCAAAGTCTGATACCAGCAGCAACGCGGCCTTCTGGCCAGGCTGCAGTATGTCATGCCTATATAGGCCACAGAGCTGCAGTGTCGCTGCTGTACCAGTAGGGGGAACTGCAGGGACACAGCCAGACCAGGGAGGAGTGGAGCAGCCCGTGACCTGAGACTATCAGATTACCAATCTGACACCAAAACAAACAGCAGGGGGCCTGTGGGGCTGGTCAGAGGCGAGGCTGGGGGACCGGGCGGGGCTGATGGCTGACAGGAGTGGTGCTGGACGGAGTGGAGAGTCTAGAACACATGGAGCCAGTTGGGAGCTGTCCTGGTGCTGTAACAGTCCTATCCCTCCTCAGCCCCTGACCGTGGCTCACTGCCCCCGGCTCACTTCCCCCCCCTGGCACACGCCCCCCCCCCCTGCACTGGTCACACACTGGTGATGGAGGCCAGGCAGTTGGGGGGCTTCTGGAGTTTCTCGGGCTGGGAGGGGGGGGGCTCTGGGATGGTCCGGAAGGTGAAGGGGGGGCCGTTGCCCGTGGCGATGCCCAGGTGTCCAGGGCTCAGAGCCAGGTTCTGACGACGGTTGCTCTCCACAATGCTGGAGGTGTTGGACGCCAGACTCTCCCTCGTTCTGCTCAGAGGAGGGAGGAGAGGAGGGAGAGAGTGGTTAGAGTGATGCAGAGAGAGGGAGCAGCACGTTAACTCCAGGCAGCCTGGTGGGAGGAGGGAGTTAGATGAGGATGGAGGGAGTTTGGAGGGGAGGGGGGTCGAGGAGGGAGCTAGAGTTAGGATATAGGAGGGGGTGTCATATGAGCAGCTCCACATCTGCCGAATGTTATTGTGTCCAGCCGCTTAGTGACATCATCAACATAGACACAGGAAGACATGTGATTCTGATTAAGTATACTTTACCCTAGAACACACATCGTACATGAGCACACACATGCACACACAACCCTACCTGCTGACACACACACACACACTCACCGTGGAGAGTTGAAGCCGCTGTCCACTGTGACGCTGCTGCTGTCCATGCTGTCCAGGCGGGCAGAGTGGGCAGACTGCTGGCTCTGACCCGGGTCGTTCTCTTTGGGGTTGGGGAAGGTCAGGTTCCTCTCAAACCTCCGTTGCAAGTCTCTCTCCTTCTCTCTCTCCAGCAGCCACTGCATGGTGCCCCCTCCCCCCACCCCGCCTCCGCCCTCCGCAGCCTTCGCCTCTGGCCCCGACCTTTTGACGGTGGCGTCCTCCAGCTCGTCGTCGTCGGACACGTTGTAGTAGTCGAACGAGGCTTCTGCTCCGCCGGCCGGCCCGGGCTCCAGGCCTGGAGGGCCGGAGGAGGCGGGGCCAGACAGCGTCCCGGGGGGGTCGAAGCCCTCTTGGCCGTCCAGCACCTCTGCCGAGGACAGAACGGGGGTCTTCCTCAGAGTGCCAGGCTTGGAGGAGTAGCCGGCCTCGCCGTAGCCCCCCGGCAGCGCGTTGGGCGGGGGCTTGAACAGTGTGTCTTTGCTGAAGATCTCTTTCCTCTTGTCCATGCTGCCGGAGCCGGAGCTGTGGTGGGGGGGCGCACGGCCGTTAGGGAGGGGCTCTGCTCCCGGGCCGGCCAGCCCCCCCAGACCACCGCTCTGACCCTTACCCTCCTCCTTGTACTCCGGAGGGTGTGGCGTCTGCCTGTCGGCCCCCACCACCAGCTTCACCCCCCCCAGGCCGTCATGGCCAGGCTTACCCAGGGTGCCTAGCGGGCTGGGCGCGGTCAGCACGGCCTCGCTGGAAGCAGAACAATGGAAGTAGTCGTCGTGGGAGGCGCTGGCGGAGGAGGCGGGCGGTTTGGGGGAGTAGGTCTTCATCTCGCCGTACGCCGGGAGGCTGTCCCGGCTCTTATTCTTCTCCAGGCTCCGCCCTCCATCGTCATTGGCCAGCTTGGCGGCGGGGGGCGTCGCCCGGGCGTAGTGGGCGGTCTGAGCAGAGGCGCGCAGCGTGCCGTCGTCCGTGTAGTAGCGACTCCGGTCCTCCAGGGTGCGCTCGTAGTAGTCAGGCGGGCCCATCATCCCCGCCCCCAGCGGGCCTTTAGAGTTGTCCATGGAGCGCGAGCGTTCCTTGGCCTTGTTGTCCGCGCGCTCCGTACGAGACTTCCTCTCCTGCGTGTGGGAGTGGCTCCGGTGAACCTTGGAGTGGGAGGGGCCGTGGGAGGGCTCTGGGAAGGGCATCTCCGTCCGCCGCTTGGCTAGTTCCCCTGAGACGTCCCACTCGGGCGTGACGGGCAGGTGGGCGGAGTCCAGGATGTTGGGGTTGCTGTGTGCCAGGTGGTGGCGCTGCCGGCTGCGCTCCATGGAGAAGGCGTGCTCCCTCGGCGAGCGCGCCAGCGAGGAGCTGTACTGGCGGTAGTCCCGGTCGGCCAGGTCCAAGTTGGAGCCCTCGGAGGGCTCTCCCCGCGAGGCGCGCGTCTTGCTGTGGGAGCGCGAGGGCTTGGCCTGCGGCTTCCTGTGTCCGCGGCTGCGCCGGCTGCGGGCGCTGTGCTGGGCGGAGCTGGCCTTGCTCCTCTGGGCTCGCTCCTCCTCCAGCCGCTTCATGACGGCCGTGTGGCGGGCCACATTCTCCACCGTCAGGTCCGGGTTGATGCGGCGGATGATCTCCATCTCCACGTCGCGCGGCACGGCGCTGGGCGCGTCCTCGTCCCTCAGGGGCCACTCCTCCGGGGGGAACTGGGCGGAGAAGGTGGCCAGCTGCTTGGTCTTGTCCTTCTTGAAGCTCAGCCGGAACAGCTTGAGGCCGAACTTCCTAGCCTGCTTGGCGTCGCCGCCGCCGCCGCCTTCGCGGTGATCGCGGTGCTTGGTGAGAGTGTCGCTCTTGAAGGGGAAGCTGAGCGTGCTGCGGCTCTTCTCTGTGGCGGGCGCCGGGGCCGGGGGCTGGGAGGGGGGGGAGTGAGGGGAGTGAGGGGGGTAGGCCTCGCGGTGGTCCTTGGGGGAGCGTCTCTGCAGAGTGGTGTGGTGGCTGGGGGGGTCGTCACGGTAGCTGTTATAGGAGTCTCCGTGGTTCTTGGGGTGTGGCCTGTCTCTGGCCCCTCCCGAGGTGGAGGGGGTGATGGTGCCCGACAGCGGCGATGTACACTGAGTCTGTTGTTGCTGCTGCTGCTGCTGTTGCTGTGTCTGGCGCTCGGCGCCCCTCTCGTCTAGGTGGTACCACTTGCTGCTGGTCCTGATGAGAGAGGGCGTGATGAAGTAGGTTTGCGGCGTCACAATAAAGTACCCCTCTGCCGTTGGATAGATCTTCCTCTCACGGACCAGCATGCTCAGCGTGTGATGCAGCACCTCCGCCGTGGGGGTGGGAACACCTGAGGAGAGACAGAGACCAGAATATTACAGACCAGAAAATTACACACCAGAACATTAGAGACCAGGGGCTGTATTCAAGTTTCCCCTCAAATGCCGTTCACAAAGCTGCTTAGACCAACTACAAAGGAATGGGAGGAACTCTTTAGCTTAGAGAAAGGGCGGGGTTAACCTCATTGCTAGACGTGACAATGTGCGTCATGGACGTGCTTGTGTCGAGAAATAAGCTACTATAGCCTTTATAGGGTAACATGCTACTCTAATTATTGTGGGAAGTAGAAATGGACTGAAATGGAGTTTAAACAATTTAGGCTAGTTGCAATTGTAGGCCTTTTCAAACTTACATTGTCACATTCTATTAAAGACTTTTTAATAAAAGATTGTACGTCTCCTCTTTTCTTTCGTGACACAAAACAATTATCAACACAATGTGTCGATAATAATACAATAGCCTACTTTGTACGGTCCATATTATTGTCATGAGTAAAATGAAGCATTTTTCCATAGCATGCTCAGTTGCGTTAATAGTCAAGAGGAAATTAAATAATGTTCCATGACTATCTGCAGACTGGAGAGTGCCTAGATTGTGTCATATGTGCCGACTGCTGTGAAAGTCCCAAATCATCACCACTGCACTACTATTGTCCCTGTAGCCAAATAGCGCAACTAGTTGCCACTTCATCTCTGGTGTTATGGGTTTGCTTTGGTTTATTGAACAGCATACATCCCCTCACTGGCTCCACAATATAGAAAATATCGTCCCAGTCGTGACAGCATCACATGCCGCAACTGTTCCCCTTGCCTTAGGACTTCTTTCAGCCTATCGAAAAGTCTCTCCACCACTTCAAAATTGTCCTGTAATCCAGGTGATTTTTTTCTCTCTCACAAAAGCATGAAACTTGGCACATTTGTACAGTGTGGGGCCCTTAACATCTTTAGATATGTACAGTAGCCATCGCAAAAACGCCTTGTGGCAGCTGTGGCGGCCATTTTACTTTCTGCCATTGCCAAATAGTGTATTTTGCATCATATCTCCTGAACCAAACCTGATAACACAGAATAGGTGATGTAAAGGACCAGAGACCAAAAGACAATATCAGTCTGACAGAGAGAGACCAGCCAGAGAGACAACATCAGTTAGACTGTGCTGAGGTTCAGAAAGGTAAGTCCAGGACAGTAGTGCATTAGTAGTAGAGCAGTAGTTAAATTGTAGTAGAGCAGTAGTTAAGTTGTAGTAGAGCAGTAGTAAAGTTGTAGTAGAGCAGTAGTAAAGTGCTAGTTGAGTAGAACAGAGGTAGAGAGGTAGAGCAGTAGTACAAAAGTAGAGCAGTAATACAGTAGTAAAGTAGTAGTTCACAAGTAGTACAGTAGTAGAGCAGTAGTACAGTAGTAGAGCAGTAGTACAGTAGTAGAGCAGTAGTACAGAAGTAATGCAGTAGTACAGAAGTAATGCAGTAGTACAGTAGTAATGCAGTAGTACAGTAGTAGAGCAGTAGTACAGTAGTAATGCAGTAGTACAGTAGTAGAGCAGTAGTACAGAAGTAGAGCAGTAGTACAGTAGTAGAGCAGTAGTACAGAAGTAGAGCAGTAGTACAGAAGTAGAGCAGTAGTACAGAAGTAATGCAGTAGTACAGAAGTAATGCAGTAGTACAGAAGTAATGCAGTAGTACAGAAGTAATGCAGTAGTACAGTAGTAGAGCAGTAGGGAGAACATGCAAACTCGGACTGAAAGGCCTGGGTGACCTTCATGCTGTCAGGCGACAGTCCAAGGAAATGTGCCACCGTGCCACATGTGAGTGATTTTGGGGTCGCTAACGCTGAACAGATCGCTAACGCCGTCCGTCCCTGACGAAGACAGACAGGAGCACTTGGTCCCCAGGCGCAGCCCATGCACGCTGCCTACTGTCTGCTCCTGGCTGCCCTTGGGGGAAGGACGGCGGAGGGGTGAAGAGCAGGAGAAGCATTCAGAGACCCTGATGCATGTCTGTGTGTGTGTTCCCTGTGTCGCCCATTACTACACGCGTTTGAGTGCACTTGTCCGTGCCGCATGACCAATAAAGAACTCTTCTTCTTCAGTAGTAGAGCAGTAGTACTATAGTATATCAGTACTAAAGCAATGGAGTATTAGTTAAGTTGTTGTGGAGCGGTAGTAGAGCCGTAGTACAATACTAAGAATAGTATATCAGTCGTAGAGCAATGGAGCAGTAGTGAAGTTGTTGTTAACGTGATCTTGCATTGTTATGTAAAGGCACCACAGGATTCCCATTTGAGTTGGTTTATTCTGATAATAGACAAACAGTGTGATCACTAAACTGATGAAATGATAATACTAGAAATAAGATGTTGGCATTGAATGTGAAGCAGGAAGTGCTCTGGACAGAAGAGGAAAACAAAACAACGCAGCCCATTTAAACAGGCGTTATTTTGATAAACTGACCACATATTGGGAATTTACAAGTTTTAGTAGCAGAGTAGTAGTACAGCAGCACTGGTAGTGCTAGAGCAGTAGTGATGTACGTTAGCAGAGCAGTAGTGGAGCAGTAGAGCAGTAGCGGAGCAGTAGAGCAGTAGTGATGTACGTTAGCAGAGCAGTAGTGATGTACATTAGCAGAGCAGTAGTGGAGCAGCAGAGCAGTAGTGGAGCAGCAGAGCAGTAGTGGAGCAGTAGAGCAGTAGTGGAGCAGTAGAGCAGTAGTGGAGCAGTAGAGCAGTAGTGGAGCAGTAGAGCAGTAGAAGAAAAGTAGTAGTGGCAGAAGGGCAGTAGATTTCTACAAGAGGACCCAGGTCAGGTCGCTAGCTGGCTCAGTCTGACAGCTCATACACCAACCGACGGGTCCCAGGGGCCAGAACCATGGCTGTCTTGACAACACAGCGTCATGCTCATGAATCCTGACCCGGGGCCTCAGGACTGGGAGGATCTCCTCTTGGTCTAATGGTCAACAGTGTGGTAGACCTCTGCTTAAGCTGTCTGCTGCCTGTGGCTTTGACGGGGAGACAGGATCAATGCTGCAGCACACACACGCACGCGTGCACACACACACACGTGCACACGCACGCACATGCTCCCTCTACCCCTCCCTGCCAGTCAGTATTGGTGGTATTACTGAGTGTTACATCATGGTGCCCTCTCAGCCTGGCCAGCGTGATGCAATTCTGACTGCCAGACTCAAATACACGCACACTACACCACACTACACCACACACACACACACACACACACACCACACACACATTAAAACCAGCTGCTCACACTAGTATACACTATAACGTTACACTATATACATACGTTACACTGATTCTGATACTACTGCACTAGTCTGTCCACACTTCCCTTCTGCAGGAGGCACCCTCCTCAACCCAGAACAGATGAACCTCCCTCACCAGAGGCAGCGGAAGATACCATCTGTATTGGTCACTCATTCTCACACACACTCACGAACACACACACACGCACACACGCATGCACGCACGCACGCACGCACGCATGCACGCACACATGCACGCACACACACACACACAGGTAGACAGACACACACCTACACACACTCATAGACAGAATGCCACACTCATTAGAATCTATGGATATACTTACAGATCGGCGGGCAGACAGATATCATTCTAAATGTGTGTGTGTGTGTGTGTGCCTGACTGCTGGGGCTTGCCTGGCATTACATCATACGGTGTAGTAGCCGTGCAGACATGACGCAAGTGGCCTCGACTCCTGTGAAGACGAGAGGGAAGCCCTGCTTGTCCGTCTGGGTCGGGTTGTCTGTCTGTTTGTCTGCTTGCCTGCCTGATGTCCATGTGTTGGGGGGGGGTGGGCAGAGGTGGGGGGTTCTGGCGTCCGTCTGGGGGCCTGGGTCTGGAGTGAAGGTGTCTGCTCAGCATGAAACTGAGGAGGGGACCTGATTGGACTGTCAGGGAGGGAAGGGATCTGAGTGGATGGTGAAAGATGCTGTGCATCTAGTAAAGAGAAAGGCTATTTTCCTGACCAGTATTAGACTCTCGTGGGGCATCTAAGCAGCAAGTAGCGCTTCAGATAGACTTGAGCCTGACTGTGCACTGAGGAGTGAGACAGGGAGGTGAGAGACAGGGAAGAGAGAGAGGGAGGAGAGAGACGAGGAGAGAGAGGGGGATGAGAGACAGGGAGGAGTGAGACAGAGAGGTGAGATGGAGGTGAGAGGGAGGTGAGAGACAGGGAGAAGAGAGACAGAGGGGTGAGAGACAGGGAGGAGAGAGGCGGGAAGGAGAGAGAGGGAGGAGAGAGGCAGGGAGGAGAGACAAGGAGGAGAGAGGCAGGGAGGAGAGAGACAAGGAAGAGAGAGAGGGAGGAGAGAGGCAGAGTGAGCCGGTCTTGGCATCATAGTCAGCAACAGCGAGCAAGTAGAGACTGTCCCTCCTAGAGATGCTGCCTTGTGCAAAACCTAACTAAGGAAAATCAAATAATGTGTGTGTGTGTGTGTTGTCACATGCTCATCAGTAACACTGAGCAAGACTAGAACCCCCTGTTGAATTCATAGAAGCCTCCGCACGCCGGCTGACCTGTGTGATATTATGGTCTGGATCAGAGCTGCCCTACTGGGCTCCCAGACAACAGATAGATACAGCCTAGTATCATAAGAGGGGGAGCTAGATAGAGATAGAGATTTAGAGAGAGAGCGAAGGGGGGGGGGGGGAATAGAGAAAGACAGGTGGATGTAGTGACCAAGAGAAGGAGAGAGATAAAGGGAGAAAGAGGGCGAGTGGCAGTGTAGTGGCGTGTTGTTGTTACAGTACTGTACCTGGGAAGCATGTTGCCAGGTGCTCGGTGAGGGCTTCCTGTGTGACAGGCTTGTGGGCGGAGTTCATGGCGGAGATGGCCAAACACAGGACCTCCCCCAGGGGGATGAACTGGGATTGGCTGATGGGCGACATGCTGATAGGAGAAACATCACCTGGAACAGGAAAACAGACAGAAAGGTGAGCTGGCTACATCACTACTAGATCAGGCCAGTGTAGTCTAAGGGGCGCCTGTGGCTCAGGAGGTAGAGCAGGTCGTCCAATCATCGTAGGGTCGGTGGTTCACATCCCGGCTCCTCCTGTCCACATGTCGAAGTGTCCTTGGGCAAGACACTGAACCATAAATTACTCCCGATGAGCAGGCTAGCACCTTGAATGGCAGCTGCCGCCATTGTGAATGGGTGAATGAGAGCCCACTGTAAAGCGCTTTAATATAAAAGTGCAGTCCATTTACCAGGCCAAGCTAGGCCATGCCAGAGCAGACCAGGCTAAACAGACCAGATCACAACACACTACACCAGGCCAGTCAAGTCAAGACCAGACAAGACTAGTCCAGACTAGGCCAGGCGAGACTAGAACAGGCCAAGCAAGCACAAACCAGACCAGGCTAGGCCAGGCAAGATCATACCGGGCCAAGCCAGGACAGACCAGACTAGACTTATGATAGGATCAGACTACACAAATTCAGCCTGATTTTTCCTCGACGACAAATTTCCAATGTCTGTAAATTGTGTATTGTAGTTTATCTGTAATGAGCACATCTTGGAGCCGGCAGCAACATTTCACTGTGACTGTACACTGTACATTACATGTGACCAATCAAAGAATCTTGATCTTGGATGTATGAGAATAGTTGCAGAGGAAAAGAAGCGTAATGAAATTATTTTGTATGCGTGCATTTATGTCTATGAATGTGTATATGAATAGGTAGGATAGGCTAGTCAGTAACATTAATGGTACCTACCAACTGCAGTGTTATGTATGGTATGGGTGATGGGTTAAAAAATAATTTAAAATGTAAAAAATATATATATCAAAATGTTAAAGATGTGAGTGTACTTTATGTGTATGCATATGTGCATAAAATAAGTGGGTACGCAGGCTACATGTATAAGAAATGTAAAGGGGTAGTGTGCTATTTTGGACATTTAGCCATATTTGTATAGCCTGGCATTGCCAGCCTGATCTCGCAAGCTCACATTTTCACATTCACAGAGGAGCGCCGAGGCATTTTCGGCAACAACCAAGATGGCAGCAGCTGATGTTGAATCCGCAATCGCGACTATATTAAACGAACTGAACGGTGTATTTTCTCTAAAATAAGAACAAACAGAGGCACTTAAAGCTTTTGTTGTTAAGAAAGATGTGTTTGCAGTATTTCCAGGTCTAGGGAAGCCAGGCTAGCACGCTGCTGCCTGTTTATATTTTCTGTCACACGTCACACGTTTCTTTGCTCTGATTGGTTGTAGGTCTATCGAATTGTGTCCAGACGCATTTTGATCTACGGCCGTTCGTAACACCCCTTGGGAATCGGAAAGCAACTGTGACTTTCCAGACACTTAGCGGCTCTCACTGGGCTACAATGTAATCTTATCAGTCTCTGTATGCTCTCCTGTGAAATGTATCACAATCCGAATATTTGAGGTGTTTGGCATGACTTGAACATAGTCATCCGTGGGAGCAGTGAAAACAATGCTTACGTCCAAGCCATGCCAAACATGTCATTTTATTCGGATTGCAATACATTTCACAGGAGAGCATACTGAGACTGGTAAGATTACACCCTGTGCTTCCCGTCTTGGAAAAGCACATTTAACTGTTTTTCCAACGCATTTACAGGTGGGCCATTGACTTCCATTGTAGCCCAGTGAGAGCCTGCATAAAAACCACAGCTAACTCAATACTGGAACGATCAGTGAAATGATGGTCTCTCTGTTTCAGGTTGATAGACTGACCATAAATAGGGCTAAATGTCCAAAATAGTACACTACCCCTTTAATGATGTGTATTGACACAAAGTATACATACAACTTTTGTAGGACTACAGACACATGTGGTATACGTTTTCTATCTTGTGTGAATAAAGTAGTAGCCTACTATCTGAATTGTCGTTTCAAGTCGTTGGCTATTGATGTATTGGCTTGTATGTTACAAGAAAATTCAAATGATATTGTCTAACCAACTGGACAAGTTGGGCAAACGAGACCTGATGCAAAAAATGTGTCTGACAAGTGTATTGTAGTGCTCCCCCGATCTATCCATCTGCAACACATTTTCAGGTGAACAAATGTCTTTATTGCACTCCTGACTGTTATTAAAATAATGCTGTCCTTGGGACGAGGGAGCAGTGTATGGTGTAAAAGCCACATCTTAAATGGATAATTGTCTCCTATAAGTACCGTACACCCAAGTTGCGCTCGTTCAATGGTGTAATGATGCCATATACTGTAGGCTATGTGAATTGCAAGGGTTTCCATTCAATAAATGTTCAGGTGGTTTGCAATGCAGATTACCCTGGCCCAGCACATGATTCCCTGATATTAGAGAATTATTCTCTTCCTACTGTCTTCCAAAGTGAAGTTTTGGACAGGTGGCGTATAGGAGAAAATAGTTATTAAAGATGTTCAAAACCTCATTAAATCAAATTTCCTTATAACATATAGGTAATAACATATAATATACCTTATATCTTTAAATCTCAAGTCAAGTCAAACTTTACATCAAGTTTCAAGTCAAAGCGACAGCCAGCTCATGTACGTAGAAAGAACGGTGCCCAATCATGTAAATCCTAGTAAATACTTTTGCTAATTGATCCAGCCGAGCCCAAAGCCGCTTATCCCAGCCTTGAGAGAATTACATGGTCAGTTGAGGTTGTCATGAAGACTAAAGTATCTCTAAGAGTGAACCTACTTGTCCTGTCGAGAGAGAAGGGGGAGGTAAGCTGATTAACCTGCACAGACCTGTGGCAAAGGTAAACACTCACACCCTCACACACACACACACACACACACACACACACTGCCCTGCATCCCTGGAGACAGGATGCTAAACACAGTATGTATCCAGGTGCTGCAATAGTTAGGAGCAGGAGGGCAACTCCCTGACATCATCTTCATCATCACATGCTAGAGCAGCAAGTAGCCTGCTAGTAGCCGGGCGATGCTCCAGACACAACTCCTCATCTACTGTACTTCTCCTCCTTCTGCCCATCTTGTGTTTCCAGTCCCTTCCTACTCCTTCTCTTCTGACTCCACCCCTCCTCCTCTCATTTTATTTCCCCTCCTCATTTACCACTCCTCCAACCTTCTTCTTCCTCCCCCTCTTCTCCACTCCTCTGTCTCCCTCCCCTTTTCCTCATCTCCGCTTTCCACCCCTCCTGTTTCACTCCTCTTTCCCCCCTCCTCTTGTCTTTCCGACACCCCCCCCCCCCCCCCACAAGTGCTATACATTGACAGGTGTGTTTCCATGTCAACCACCTCGCTGCATATTGTCTGACAGGGCCAAGCTGTTGACCAATCCGATGACCAGAGTACTGACAGCTGCAGAGTGCCACTGACTCTCCAAGAGTCTTCTCCCTGTCTTTCTCCTTCTCTCTCTCCCTCTGTCTGCTTCTCTCTCCACCATCTCTCCCTCTGCTTTGCCTGCCAACAAGATTGTTTTTCTGTAATCTGTGATGTCCATGTATTCTTAAATGCCTTGTATGGTTTTGACTTGTCAATAAAAGGCTCCCTCTCCTTCTGTCTCTCATTGTTCAGTTGACCATTGCTACAATTCCAGACTATTCACATTCCTAATGGCTGACCCTAGCAGCTCAGGACTTCTGGCTGAGCCTGTTGAGCCTGTTGAGAGGGGGGGTCAGTAAGACATGGGTGACTACATGTTCAGCTCTCTCTCTCTCTCTCTCACACACACACACACACACACACACACACACACACACACACACACACACACACACACACACACACACACAGAAGAGACTGGAAATAGAGAGATAGGCAGAAAGGCTATACAGGCAGGCAGTCAGAGAAGCAGACAGACAGACAGAGACAGACAGACAGACAGAGACAGACAGACAGAGACAGACAGACAGACAGAGACAGACACAGACAGACAGACAGACAGACAGACAGACAGACAGACAGACAGACAGACAGACAGACAGACAGACAGGCAGGCAGGCAGGCAGGCAGGCAGGAGAAAGAGGATCTGAGCCAAGTCTGTCTGCTCTAGCACCGTCTCATCACAGCGATCTGGCCTCCATCTTGCAGAGCGGAGGGAGGAGGAGGAAGTGACCTCATTCCCATATACCCAGATGAAAGAGAGAGGGAGAGAGAGAGGAATAAAGGAGGAGGAGGAGGAGGAGGAGGAGGAGGAGGGAGAGTGTGATGTGATGCTAGTGCGGTTGCAGCTGTAGAGCTGGCAGACATGTTGAGATTTGAGGAGAAACCCAGAGCAGTCCGGCTGGCTGCCACAGACACAACACCAGCACTGGTCAGCCATGACAGAGGGAGGGAGAGATAGATGGGAGATAGGGAGCGAGAAAGGGGGAAAAGAGAGAGAGCGAGAGAGAGAGAGTGAGAAAAAAAGAGGTAAAGAGAGACAAGCGAGCACAGCTGCAGAGGCCAACCCTCCTCACCCACCTCCTGACACACACATACTCTCCACAGACAACTGTGCAGCCCTTCCCATGGAGAGGGTGACCACAGAGTGAACTTACCAGCCCCACCCCCACCCCCTTAGCGCACATACACATAGAGGCAAGCATGCCTTTATGAAAGAGATGCCAGCTCGAAATGGAGCGTGACAATCCAGAGAAAAGAGTGAAAGCTTAGAAATGGCAGATCTAGAGAGAGAGAGAGAGAGAGAGAGAGAGAGAGAGAGAGACAGAGAGAGAGAGAGAGAGAGAGAGAGACAGAGAGAGAGAGAGAGAGAGAAAGAGATGGATGGCAGTTCCAGATAGAGAGAAAAGCTTAGAGATGGCAGTTCTAGAGAGAGAGAAAAAGCTTAGAGATGCTAGTTCTAGAGAGAAAGTGTGATGGCAGTTCCAGAGAATTACAAAGGGGGAGAGAAGAGCATGGTGGAAGGTGGTGTAGAGTCCTGACCCCTCGTCTTTGCTGTTGATTCAGTTACTATTGGGAGAGCAGCCTCAGCAGAAACAGTCAGCAGGACGTGAGGGTCTGACAGAGTAGGATGGCACACTACACAGCACAGCCATTTTGTAGTGCAGCTGCTATGAGGCTGTTAGCTGAGGCTGGTATGAGGCTGTTAGCTGAGGCTGTTATAAGGCTGTTAGCTGAGGCTGCTATGAGGCTGTTAGCTGAGGCTGTTATAAGGCTGTCAGCTGAGGCTGCTATGAGGCTGTTAGCTGAGGCTGTTATGAGGCTGTTAGCTGAGGCTGCTATGAGGCTGTTAGCTGAGGCTGCTATGAGGCTGTTAGCTGAGGCTACTATGAGGTTGTTAGCTGAGACTGCTATAAGGCTGTCAGCAGAGGCTGCTATAAGGCTGTTAGCTGAGGCTTCTATGAGAGGCTGTTAGCTGAGGCTGAAATGGGGCTGTTAGCTTAGGCTACTATGAGAGGCTGTTAGCTGAGGCTACTATGAGGTTGTTAGCTGAGGCTGCTATGAGAGGTTGTTAGCTGAGGCTGCTATGAGGCTGTTAGCTGAGGCTGCTATGAGGCTGTTAGCTGAGGCTGCTATGAGGCTGTTAGCTGAGGCTGCTATGAGGCTGTTAGCTGAGGCTGCTATGAGGCTGTTAGCTGAGGCTGCTATGAGGCTGTTAGCTGAGGCTGCTATGAGGCTGTTAGCTGAGGCGGTTATTTGAGCCTGCTAGCTGTGGTTGCTCTCCGTCCAGACAGGCAGAGACAGACAGACAGGCAGAGAGAAAGACAGGTTGAGAAAGACAGGCAGAGAGAAAGACAGGTTGAGAAAGACAGGCAGAGAGAAAGAGACAGGCAGAGAGAGAGGGAGAGACGCAGAGAGAGAGAGAGAGACAGACAGGCAAAGAGACAGACAGACAGGCAGAGAGCGGAGAGATGTGTTCCTGCCTGCCTGCCTGCTACTGCAGTGGTAGTAAACAATCCTGCTGCCACCGTCCTTTGTCCATGCACCTCCAGCTTAACCCCACCCCCTTCTTTTGTCATTCCCTCTGCAAAGCTACGCAGCTCCAGCTACCCCAGCTATACTCATCCTCCGAGAAGGGAGAAAGAGAGAGGGGGAAAGAGGGAGCGACGGAGAGATAGAGGAAGAAGATTGGCAGTACCTTAGCTGATTCTGTCGACTCCTAGTCTTAATCCAGGCAGATCCCGAGGCAGCTCTTTTAGCTGCAGCCCATAGCCCTCCCTCCCTCCCTCTCACACACTCTCTCGCTCTCTCTCTCTCACACACAAATGAGCATTCACTCAAGGGCCTTCCCAGCATGCTCCACTCCACACAAAGACAAGGGGGTGTGACCAATCACGTCCTGCTTCACTATGCTCTCGTTTTTTCCCTCTCCCTCCCATTCTCTCTCCCCCTCCCCTCTCTCTCTCTCTCTCTCTCTCTCTCTCTGTAATGCCCACTGACATACAAGCTTGTGGGCGGCCTGCCGAAAGTGTTGTTATGGCAACGCATCCCCAGTTGCACCTAACGCCTGTTCTGCAAGCCTTTTCTCCCTCCCCCCTCTTCAATGCTCTCTCTCTCTACCTACACGAATGCCTGTCCTCTCCAGCAGTAGGTGTAGTAGCCCCAGTGTGTGTGTGTGTGTGTGTGTGTGTGTGTGTGTGTGTGTGTGTGTGTGTGTCATAGCATCCAGCTGGTCAGATCCTGGCTGTTCTGGTTCGGATGACCCACTTAGAACTGCTCCTCAACAGACCGACAGAGCAGCCCCTCTACAGACAGAGCAGCCCCTCTACAGACAGAGTAGCCCCTCTACAGACAGAGCAGTTCCTCTACAGACAGAGCAGCCCCTCTACAGACAGAGCAGCCCCTCTACAGACAGAGCAGCCCCTCTACAGACAGAGCAGTTCCTCTACAGACAGAGCAGCTCCTCTACAGACAGAGCAGTTCCTCTACAGACAGAGCAGCCCCTCTACAGACAGAGCAGCCCCTCTACAGACAGAGCAGCCCCTCTACAGACAGAGCAGTACCTCTACAGACAGAGCAGTTCCTCTACAGACAGAGCAGCTTCTCTACAGACAGAGCAGTTCCTCTACAGACAGAGAAGCCCCTCTACAGACAGAGCAGTTCCTCTACAGACAGAGCAGCTCCTCTACAGACAGAGCAGTTCCTCTACAGACAGAGCAGTTCCTCTACAGACAGAGCAGTTCCTCTACAGACAGAGCAGTTCCTCTACAGACAGAAACCCCTCTACAGACAGAGCAGTTCCTCTACAGACAGAGCAGCCCCTCTACAGATAGAGTAACCCCTCTACAGACAGAGAAGCCCCTCTACAGACAGAGAAGCCCCTCTACAGATAGAGTAACCCCTCTACAGACAGAGAAGCCCCTCTACAGATAGAGTAACCCCTCTACAGACAGAGAAGCCCCTCTACAGACAGATGGGACAGACCTGAGCTCAGCTACTGACCATTAGGGCACTAGACCGACCTGTTTTGGCTGCAGGCTATTTGCATGTCAAAGAGGAAAGACAATGAGAGTGAGATGGCCGCCTCATCAGACTGACCAAAGTAGAGAAGGCTGTAGAACATAGCAGGGGGTAAACCTGCTAATTTAACAAGTGGGTGAGAGAGATGAAGGGTGGGGGGGGGGGCATTGAATTGAACTAATTGATTAAACTAGTGGCACCAGGTTGGGTGAATGGCCAAAGCCTGTAGCTGGGAAGAGCAGAACCCCCCCCCACCCCCAGCACCACTGGCCTCAACAGAGTCAGAGACACTGAACTCTGTGGTCCAGAGATGATTATCTACTACTACTACTACTACTACTACTACTACTACTACTACTATTACTACTACTACTATTACTACACACACACCCTAATACTGCTACGACTACTACACACACACATACGCGCATGCATGCACACACGCACGCATGCACACACAGACACACACACAGACACACAAATCTACAATACCATCAGACAGATGCGCCCACAGGTGGGGCACCGTTTGTACAACTTTCAGGTCAACAAGAGTCAACATTCCAGACTCCGCCCCTCCAGACACCTGGTAAGAGCAAAGCCACTGACAAAAAATTAGTAGGCGCAAAGCATTCTGGGGCAATTCCAACCAAGCAGCTTCTATTCCACCATAATACATGCTTGTTCTATCCCAGTAGATGAGCCTGACTTCCCATTCATAATGAATGATGAATGGCCATAAGAAACTGGACAAACTTCTTAGCTCAAAAAGACAAGCATAACATCAGAGTATGTCTCTACGAGCTGCTTTGTTGTCTGACTCTCAGATCGGCCAATAAGCTTTAATGTAGGCAGCAACTATGCATTCAGATGGGTTGATATGCAGCACACTAATCTAAACGCATGGCGTGGCATGGTCACACCGTGACGTCATCCGGCGCTATCTGTATCTGCATTTTAAACGGTAGAGAGAGCACTCCAAACATTGTTTCTGAAAACCAAAAACATAACAGATCTTTTAGAATAGTTTATTAAAACACTGGTAACAGCTTATGAGACTCATTAGAAAGGCTGATGATTAACACTATGCCTATAAAATTTAAACTACAACATTGATGAATTCAGCAGCTTTGTTTGGGTGAGTAGAAAATGAATTACCATTGTTATTACCATAAATTATTAAGATTTAAAAAAATAAATAAATACAGGGAGCAAATGACAGCACCGTCTTACCCCATCACAGGACTCCCCCCCCCCCCCCAACGAAGTTAGTGACAGAAAGTTAGTAACCACATGGATTCTTTGGGTTCACCAGCCACTGGAATTTTATAAAGTGGGTGAATAGTGGCCCCACCCCCATGGGTACCAAAAAAAAAGCCTTCCGTGTGTGTGTGTGTGCACGCGTGCATGTGTGTGTGTGACTACATGCTCTGACACTAGATGGGGTAAGAGGGTGGCTGCTGTCACAGACGAGCTCTACAACTCTGCAGACACAGCTCTGAGGCTATGTTTAAACACTAATATGTTTTCATTTTAAAATAGTATTTTCAAATGAAAACGATCTCCGTCTACATGAGCGTTTTCGCACCGTTTCAGAAATAAATAATCTCTGTTTATACTACTAACACGCCTGAAAACGCATATGACCAATCACGCACACTGGCCGTGCGCATGCCGGTGTAAGCAGGAAGTAGATTGTCTATTCTGCGGCTGGTTGCTTAGTTGCAGAACATACATATATGGAGGAAGAACAGAAATGGCGAAATGTAAGACCAGATATTTCTTTTTCTTGGACTGACAGCAAGGTGGAACTATCCTTCCTAAAATATAAGGTCTTGATAGCCTAAGATCTACCTCCATCTTTCCTACACATGCACTCTCACTCAAACAGATCATTTTTAGGTCACCACTCAATTTCAAGTTGGCAAATATGCCAACGTCCATGTGCCATTTCACACCGTGACAACGTCCATGAAAGTCACAACACACACATTCAAATAATGTTTCCCCTTTATGTTTATGTAGTCTGTGAATAGTTAGGGGTTGTTTTGAAGCAATCACTGGTAGCCAAGGCGTCTTTGTTTTCAAAAGTCTCAGACTGAAACGCAATCTGGAGTTCTCAAACTAAAACTGGGTCAGCAAAGTTTTCAAAAGTCTCTTCAAGGGTTCGAAAATGCCAGAGTAGTGTGGGCGTAAACGTAGCGAAAGTTATGCGGTAAAGGCTGGTCCAAACCGCAGCAGCGCAGGTTCCCATCCTGCTCGGCCTCTTTGCTGCATTTCCTCCCCTCTCTCTCCCACCTTTCCACTATGCAAATTTAGCAGAAATGTCCTCAAAATATCTTTAAACCGTTCTATCTTATCAGATAACGTCATAGCCCCTCGGTATTGCCTAGCAGCTCTCCTCTCTGTCTCCTCCTTCTCTTCCATACCTCCGAGCTCTGTCCCACGGTCAGAGACAGAGGCAGCCTGATCACGAGCGTTAGAGGGGGGCCTGGGCAGGGGCTGATAAACCAGGCTTTTAAGATTTACATCAAATTCCTGCTCTCTGAAGTTTGGATTATCAATCCTTCTGATTAAGGCTGCTAACACTGCTGCTCTACGAGGCCTCTGCTCTGAGTGGCTGGAGCCCCGGACAGAGACAGGGCCAGAGAGAGACAGGGACAGGGAGGGGGACAGAGACAGGGCCAGAGAGAGACAGGGACAGGGAGGGGGACAGAGACAGGGCCAGAGAGAGACAGGGACAGGGAGGGGGACAGAGACAGGGCCAGAGAGAGACAGGGACAGGGAGGGGGACAGAGACAGGGCCAGAGAGAGACAGGGACAGGGAGGGGGACAGAGACAGGGCCAGAGAGAGACAGGGACAGGGAGGGGGACAGAGACAGGGCCAGAGAGAGACAGGGACAGGGAGGGGGACAGAGACAGGGCCAGAGAGAGACAGGGACAGGGAGGGGGACAGAGACAGGGCCAGAGAGAGACAGGGACAGGGAGGGGGACAGAGACAGGGCCAGAGAGACAGGGACAGGGAGGGGGACAGAGACAGGGCCAGAGAGACAGGGACAGGGAGGGGGACAGAGACAGAGAGCGACAGGGACAGAGATGGAGGTAGCAATGCTGGGATGAAGTGCTGGGACAACAATCAACCTCTCAAGTTTACAGTGAAGATGATCCACAGACCAACAATTTGGCTTTAATGTTACTAAGCTGCAGTAGCACTCTCTGTTCCTCATGTGTGATGTACACACACACACACACACACATACACACACACACAAACACACACACAAACACACACATACTGGCCAGCTGCTGAGGATTTTCCTGCATCATTAAGGGAGCATGCCACAGTGTGTAAGAGAACAGAAATAGCCTGAGCTGCTGCAGGCCAAGCGCCTGAGAGAGCAGGGGGAGGGGCCTGAGGAAACCAGGCCAGGGCACCCAGAGGCTGATTGGTGGAGAGCCTGTGAGTGGGGAGCATGTGTGAGTGAGCATTGAGTGGTAAAGCTAGAGCAGACATGAGTGTGTGTGTGTGTGTGTGTGTTTGTGCGCGCATGTGTGTTGTACAGAGGAGAGCATGGGGCTGTGAGTGGGTGGGTATCTCAGGGCAAACCAGACAGAGAAGGGGAGGAGCCTGGGAGACGGAAGGGAAAGGAGCATTTTGCCATCAGCCGCAGCACCGTGAGGCAGAGGGTTAACGAGTTCACACATCCCAGCATGCACTGCTGCTACACTGCTGGGGATGCATCAGAGAAAGGAGAGAAAAGGAACTCTCTAAGGCATCCATCCTCAAAGTCCGGACTCCGGTCCGGATCCGGACCCAACTACAACTGTCTCCGGACTCTGAGAAAATGATACTTATCATAGTATTATTCTGAGACATTGCCGCGATTCTATGAGTCAAAATTCTCTGCTTTCTCCGCTGAAAGCAGCACTTTGAATGTCCTCTGCTTCGAGGGGTTGGCGTTGGCAGTGTTGCCAGATATGGAGGTTTTCAGCCCATGTGGGCTACCTTTGATCACACTGGGCAGTTGGGAAATTGTTAATTCGATTTAGCAAGACTGGGGTCATGTGAGATGACAGCGCAGTAACTAGTAGCTAGCTAGTAGGTGGCCTGGCATTAGTTTTAGCCTCAGTTATTTCTAGTGTAGCTAAAAGGTCATGTTATTTAAAGGTCAAGGTATTTAAAAGAAAAGTTGACAGTGACAATAGGCAATTCAGATGAATGGATTGAAAAATATTCCTTAATCCTCCCTCCAACGAGCACCAAACCGATGTGCTTAATATGCCAAGAAACGGTAGCTCTTGTTAAGTGGCAATTTGAAATGCCACTAGAATTCAGAGCTAAGAAAAAAATAACCAGAAAAATAAGTGATGAAATCGGACACGAGGAGAGGATACACAGGAGGTGAGGAGATAAGAGAGAAGGTGAGGAGATAAGACAGGTGGTGAGGAGAGGAGACAGAAGGTGATGAGACAGAAGGTGATGAGACAGGAGGAGAGGAGACAGAAGGTGAGGAGACAGAAGGTGATGAGACAGGAGGAGAGGAGACAAGGTGAGGAGACAGGAGGAGAGGAGACAGAAGGTGAGGAAATAAGACAGGTGGTGAGTAGAGGAGACAGGAGGAGAGGAGATAAGACAGGAGGTGAGAAGATAAGGAGATGAGGAGAGGAGATGGGGGGAGAGGAGACAGGAGAAGAGGAAGGAGACAAGAGAGGATAGGAGACAGGACTTGAAATGGTTTGATTCACCTTTGTGGAGCGGGTGTTATGTGTGAACCGGTTGGGGAGGGTTGATGTGGAAATGGTGATTTGTATTGTTATTGTTTTCTTAAAAGACGGACCTTTGGATTATTGGGGAAAAAGTGGACCTTTAGGATTTGTATTTGAGTACCCCTGCTCTAAGGGTAATGTTTACCAACTGCACTTTTCTTGTGTCACTGTTGACTTGATGATTGCAGCACCCAGGGGATACGTCCCCCTCAATATTTAGAACATGTGCATTTGTCTCCCCCAATAAAAAATATTTATTTTTAAAAATCGCAAAATACACAATAATGAAAGTGAAAACCTTTCCTCAACGGATAATTGCGGCATGCATTTGCGAGGTAATGTTCCATAGGTCAATCAGGCAGGTTACTTAACGTTACCCTCTAAACCACATCAAACAACACAGTCTTAAAAGGCAACCACACTTTTGAGTGTATTATTCTCTCCATTCAGCCTCCTTGTGTGCGAGCGTGTGTGTTATCTTATTGCAAGTTAGAAAAGGAAAGTTTATATAGTCTAAATAAACAGATTTACATTTTCAATAACTGAATCGGATATGAGACGGATCAGCTGGTCAGCTGAAGATTGACCAACTCCGGTCACCTTCCAATCTATCGGTGCACCCCTAGTTTCATCTTGTTTGTTAACTTTTTGTTATCACCTTATCTTTACCTTTGCCCTCTGTACTTCAACTATTTGCACAATGTTGAACACTGTACGATATAGTAACTTTTTTTTAGCTGCGACCAGCAGCTCTATAGGCTGCTCTGTTGGTCGGTCCGCAAAAATGTCCACAAAGGTGAAATGCTGCTGTTGTCCACAAACGCATTGTGGCATCATAGCTCTAACTAATCCACTAATTAGACAAGAGAGGAGATTCAGCCAGATTGAAAAAGCCTATTCTATACAGTAGCTCGTAAGTGGTCGCAGATATTGCAAATTTGCGCTTGTTTCACTTGCTTTGGTGATGTAAACATGCTTCCTATACCAGGAAATCCCTTTCAATGGAATTGAATTGAAGAAGAGAAGAGAAAAGGGAGGAAAGGAGAATACAAGAGAAGAGATGAAAAGAAAAGAGGAGAGGAGAAGAGTAGAGAAGAGTGAAGAGTGAAGAGAGGAGCAGAAAAGAGACAGGGATGAGTTGATTGTATTGGTAGAAGTATGCCTGTAACCTAAACCAGACCATCATGCATCAGTATGAAGCAGAATGAGGTCAGTGGATAAACCTGTCCACATATACACCATCCTCTGAGTATTTACTAGAGAGACACAGGTAGAGAGAGACATGAGTAGAGAGAAAGAGACAGGGTAGAAAGAGAGAGGAGTAGAGAGAGAGAGAAAGAGAGAGAGAGAGGAGTAGAGAGAAACAGACAGTGAAAGAGAGACAGGCAGAGAGAGATATATAGAGAAAGAGACAGAAAGAGAGAGGGGGATCTGCCACATCAGTCTCCCTCAGGCTCAAGACAGTTAAAATACTTCCTCTCTACCAGGAATATCATGTCAGGACATGAACTAGTCAGCCATTACTGCTGCAACACACATGAACCAGTCAGTCACTTCTACTGTACACACATGAACCAGTCAGTCACTGCTGCTGCTACACACATGAACCAGTCAGTAACATCTACAGCTACACACATGAACCAGTCAGTCACTTCTACTGTACACACATGAACCAGTCAGTTACTTCACCTGTACACATGTGAACCAGTCTGTCACTGCTGCAGCTACACACATGAACCAGTCAGTCACTGCTGCTGCTACACACATGAACCAGTCAGTAACATCTACGGCTACACACATGAACCAGTCAGTCACTTCTACTGTACACACATGAACCAGTCAGTCACTGCTGCTGCTACACACATGAACCAGTCAGTAACATCTACACACATGAACCAGTCAGTCACTTCTACTGTACACACATGAACCAGTCAGTCACTTCACCTGTACACACATGAACCAGTCACTGCTGCTGCTACACACATGAACCAGTCAGTCACTTCTACTGTACACACATGAACCAGTCAGTCACTGCTGCTGCTACACACATGAACGAGTCAGTCACTTCTACTGTACACACATGAACCAGTCAGTCACTTATACTGTACACACATGAACCAGTCAGTCACTTCACCTGTACAAATATGAACCAGTCAGTCACTGCTGCTGCTACACACATGAACCAGTCAGTCACTGCTGCTGCTACACACATGAACCAGTCAGTCACTTCTACTGTACACACATGAACCAGTCAGTAACTGCTGCTGCTACACACATGAACCAGTCAGTAACATCTACGGCTACACACATGAACCAGTCAGTCACTTCTACTGTACACACACAAACCAATCAGTCACTTCACCTGTACACATATGAACCAGTCAGTCACTGCTGCTGCTATACACATGAACCAGTCAGTCACTTCTAATGTACACACATGAACCAGTCAGTCACTTCTACTGTACACACATGAACCAGTCAGTCACTTCTACACACACATGAGCCAGTCAGTCACTGCTGCTGCTACACACATGAACCAGTCAGTCACTTCTACTGTACACACATGAACCAGTCAGTCACTTCTACTGTACACACATGAACCAGTCAGTCACTTCACCTGTACACATATGAACCAGTCAGTCACTGCTGCTGCTATACACATGAACCAGTCAGTCACTTCTAATGTACACACATGAACCAGTCAGTCACTTCTACACACACATGAACCAGTCAGTCACTGCTGCTGCTACACACATGAACCAGTCAGTCACTTCTACTGTACACACATGAACCAGTCAGTCACTTCTACTGTACACACATGAACCAGTCAGTCACTTCTACACACATGAACCAGTCAGTCACTGTGCTGCTACACACATGAACCAGTCAGTCACTTCTACTGTACACACATGAGCCAGTCAGTCACTGCTGCTGCTACACACATGAACCAGTCAGTCACCTCTACTGCTACACATATGAACCAGTCAGTCACCTCTACTGCTACACATATGAGCCAGTCAGTCACTTCTACTGTTACATGAACCAGTCAGTCACTGCTGCTGCTACACACATGAACCAGTCAGTCACTTCTAATGTACACACATGAACCAGTCAGTCACTTCTACACACACATGAACCAGTCAGTCACTGCTGCTGCTACACACATGAACCAGTCAGTCACTTCTACTGTACACACATGAACCAGTCAGTCACTTCTACTGTACACACATGAACCAGTCAGTCACTTCTACACACATGAACCAGTCAGTCACTGTGCTGCTACACACATGAACCAGTCAGTCACTTCTACACACACATGAGCCAGTCAGTCACTGCTGCTGCTACACACATGAACCAGTCAGTCACTTCTACTGTACACACATGAACCAGTCAGTCCCTTCACCTGTACACATATGAACCAGTCAGTCACTGCTGCTGCTACACACATGAACCAGTCAGTCACTGCTGCTGCTACACACATGAACCAGTCAGTCACTTCTACTGTACACACATGAACCAGTCAGTAACTGCTGCTGCTACACACATGAACCAGTCAGTAACATCTACGGCTACACACATGAACCAGTCAGTCACTTCTACTGTACACACACAAACCAATCAGTCACTGCTGTTGCTACACACATGAACCAGTCAGTCACTTCAACTGTACACATATGAACCAGTCAATCACTGCTGCTGCTATACACATAAACCAGTCAGTCACTTCTAATGTACACACATGAACCAGTCAGTCACTTCTACACACACATGAACCAGTCAGTCACTGCTGCTGCTACACACATGAACCAGTCAGTCACTTCTACTGTACACACATGAACCAGCTAGTCACTTCTACTGTACACACATGAACCAGTCAGTCACTGCTGCTGCTACACACATGAACCAGTCAGTCACTTCTACTGTATGAACCAGTCAGTCACTTCTACTGTACGTACACATGAACCAGTCAGTCACTTCTACTGCTACATACACACATGATTCAGTCATTTCTACTACACACATGAATCAGTCTGTCACTACTGCTGCTGCTACACACATGAACCAGTCAGTCCCTTCTACTGCTACACACAAACCAGGCAGTCACTTCTACTGCTACACATGAACCAGTCAGTCACTGCGGCTGCTAACCAGTCAGTCACTTCTACTGCTACACACACATATAAACTAGTCAGTCACTGCTGCTGCTATACACATGAACCAGTCAGTCACTTCTAATGCTACACACAAACCAGTCAGTCCCTTCTACGGCTACACACAAACCAGTCAGTCACTTCTACTGCTACGCATGAACCAGTCAATCCATCTACAGACTGAGGTCCGATCTAACCAGTCTAAAAGGAGGCTTGGATTCTGTTAAACCCCTGGAAAAGCTACATCCAGTATAGAGGGGCGAACAGGGGAATGGTGAAGGGAGAGAGACAGACAGGCAGAGAGGGAGCAGGCAGAAATGGATAGAGAGATAAGATTGGTATATCTGATGTGTTGGCTGACAGATAGAATGCCAAAACTGTCAATTGCAATGACATTTTATACTCAAAACAATTTTCTGACCAGTGCCATTGCAATGGTCTTCCTCCCTGTTTCTGAGACATGATAATGATTCAACTTTGACCCGGTCTTTGCGTCCATTGCCGTGGATACTTGACAGCATGGCATCAGGCTCATGCAGGCTAGTTCTAAAGTTACTCAAAATATTTGCTTTTATTTGGTTACATTCTAAAATGTAAAGGCTTTTCCCTGTACTTACATACTGTTCCTGTTTAATAGTGAAATGTTAAATATTTCTCCAATAAAGGGTTTGTAAAATGCAAACATTTATAAACCTACCTCCCGATACTCCAAATCCATCTCCTGATACTCCACATCTATCTTCACATCTGCCGTACAAAGCCTGAGCAGTTCAGAATGACACAGACCTGATTCAGAGGCTTGCTGTGCAGAACAACTTTTTCTGCAGCTCAACATACAGTACACAGACATACACAATTTCGCTAATGGCTACGGGACAGCCTCCAACCCAGTCCCCGCTTGTCTACAGCTGGATGTTGACTGATGGCCAGGTTAGATAGGCTACAGTAACTCAGGCTCCGGCATGCACTGCTGCTATGTAGGGTTCTCTCTCTCAAGCTTTCATTGGAGGATGTCAATTACAGACTTCATGTGGCTAATAATAGGCCCTACCACTACCACAGGGGAGTCCGGGACAGATGAGGTTAGACCTATCAAGACAAAGGATAAGAGGGTTTGCCTATCAAGACAGATGAGAGACAGGAGGATGGGCCTATCAGGACAGAGGACAGTAGGTCTATCAGGACAGAGGACGGGCCAATCAAGACAGAGGAGAGGCAGCTTGGTGCAGCAGTCCTGACGAGGAATAATCAAGCCTTTCCTCTGCTAGAAAGACGGAGCACAGGATCCAGCTTAGCGGCTGCTAGCTCTGCCTGCTAAAGCGGCCCTCTTTATCTTTCAACAATAGAACCAGTAGTGAGACCCCCTAAAGCTGTAACTGGGGGTTTCCCGCCAGCATCAGACCGCTGGTCTACCTCATCCTCAGAGTGGCTGCAAGACCCCTCTGCCACCTCAGCGCTGTGTAGCTGATGGGTCTCCTGACTGAGAGTAGAGGATAGTAGCATTCAATGTGTCTGTCTGTGTTTCTCTGTCTGTCTGTGTTTCTCTGTACTAGTACAGTGCCCGTTGTGGTTGTTCTGCACGTTGCTATACATTCCCGGCAGGGCCCATGGGTGGCCCATTCTGTGTGTGCCCGTGCAAGTCATTACAAATTTCGTATAAAGCCGATACATTTTCCTTATGCACCAAATAAAGTGAATTTACAAATACAATAGGTTACCTTGAACAACTCCCTTCATTAAAAATATAAAAAATGCAACACAACCATTCCCCCTCGGAGATGAATTAATAAAGTAAAAGAAAGCATTACAATACCAGGAGCACATAAATTGACGGACTCTGGCGTACACCACAAACCAAAATGAATGCACCTAATGTATTTTTATTTCATGCCAAGAACCGAAACTAATGAACTCAGGACCCATGAAGCAGTCAAAATCACGTTAATTTAGGGCTATTCGTTTTCATTGACTTATTACTTGGTCAGTCAGTTAGTTTTCACCACATACAGTATAGTCGTTTGGAAGCGTACTATCCTGCCATATGGAACTACTTTTAGCGGCACAGCGGCCGTGAAAACCACTGATCCAAACACAGGAGACACTGCACGTACTAGGGTCCTGAGATACACCTGTCGGGCTCCAGAGCCCTGAAGTGGGCTAGAAAGATTGTGGCCGACCCCCCCCAACCCGGTCACAATCACTTTGAACCACTGTCCTCTGCGATCCATCAGGCCCAAGACCTCATTTGTTGTCCAAATTGACCAAAATAAATTCCTAGTATGTGTAAAAACTACCTGGCAAATAAACAATGATTCTGAATGTCAACTTCATACATTGGCCAGTTCTCGAGAGACAAAGAGAGAGACAGAGTTTGTGGAATTATAGAGATGTGTCTCACTCTCTCTCTCTCTGTGGTCTCTCTCCTCATTCACACTCTTCTCCAACAATGGTCATGTCAGCTAGCCTCTGACCCGCTGGGTTGCTAGGTGATGTGATGGGGCCTTGAATGTATGCTGGCTTGTTGGTCCTGGCTCCGCCTCCATTCAGTTTCCATTCAGGTCCTCTCTATGGGCTCCCTCAGCCAGAGAACACACATTCCCTCTCACAGACACACACACGCACGCACGCACAAACACCACACTGCCTCGATCTTACTACAGCCTCCCTCTCTCTCCGCCCGTTTCTCTCTCCCCATCTCCCTCCCTCTCTCTCTCTCCCTGCCTTCGCAGACAGTATGACCTCCAAGTCAGGTTAGCTCCAGGAGTTTGTCACCACTGGACACGTTTAAGACCTGCGTTAAATCACCCTGTCGCTTGGCACACTTCGGGCATAATAACACAACATCCTGGTGCTGAGTCCACAGAGGCATTCTGGGATTTGCGGTTCATCCTGTTGGAGCGATGTTCCCTGTCATCAGCTGCAGATGAATACTGAGCACTGCTCCAGAGCTTGGTCTCCCTGCACAGGCATCACCAAGCTGATCAATAACATGCAGGCATAATAGATCATCTATTCTACAGAGGCCATTTGCAGTCCAGTCAGTATTCCATCATGTCCTGCATCTTTATCAGGTCAGTGTATGTAGACCTGGCCCAGGTATACCTGACATACAGTGCTAATATAGGCCTGATGCAGTACTAATATAGGACTGATATACAGTGCTAATATAGGCCTGATGCAGTACTAATATAGGACTGATATACAGTACTAATATAGGCCTGATGCAGTACTAATATAGGACTGATATACAGTACTAATATAGACCTGATGCAGTACTAATATAGGACTGATATACAGTACTGATATAGTCCTGATGCAGTACTAATATAGGACTGATATACAGTACTACAGTAGGACCCCACTTATCCGAACCGAATAACGGGACCGAAGGTCGTTCGTATCTCTGAAATGTTCGGATGACTGAAACATGTTAAAATGCACCAAATTCAATAAGTGGTATACTTGTTTCATATAGACTCATAATAGACCGATAAATACCCTTAATACCTTACTTGTGAAAATGCATCAAAATTGCAATCAAATAGCCAACTAAACTCATACAGCCTAGCCTATAAAAGGCCTACAGTAGCCTAGAATAAAATAAACGAATTTCCACTTGAGTGCATGCTTTGATCAAATACAGTACTTTATTCTCAAATGAGGCCTACGCTTGATCGATAGGCTACTGTATTCGCAGAACAAAATGGTATAGCCTAAAAACAACCCAACATTAGAACAATTAGAGCAAATTATAATAAATAAATGAAATGTCTATTGCAGCCTAAACAACCGATGTAGGCTAACGTGGCCTAGGCTGTAGGCTATTATTTAACAAATACAGTAGGCCTAGTAGGCTAATCTACATGCTTACAACACGTCTGTGTTCCTGAAGTCCATTAACTGGGAACGAAAAATGACTCGATACTCCTCTGCTTCAGGTTGCTAACGCGCTTTCTGGCTACCACAGAATGCAGCTCTCGCGCAGCAGACTCGTTTGCGTTTTGCGCTCGACATTAAAGTAACAAAGAAATTAAACGTGACATACAGTTCTGTTTTTATTCACAGTAGGATACAGTACGTGTTTATTATGACAGATTTAAATGCAAGTAGGCCTACAGTACTGTAATGAAAATCCCACCAGTAACCAGATAGCAGGCTCAAAAAGAAAAAGCTTTTTAAGCCTGTCCGGTAGACCGGGAGGTTCGGATATCTGAAGTTTGGATGAGTGGGGTCCTACTGTAATATAGTCCTGATGCAGTACTAATATAGGACTGATATACAGTACTAATATAGGCCTGATGCAGTACTATTATAAGACTGATATGCAGTACTAATATAGGCCTGATAAGTACTGATATAGGACTGATATACAGTACAAATACACTATACCTGATATACAGTACTAATATAGGCCTGACATACAGTACTAATATAGGCCTGATATAGTACTAATATAGGCCTGATATAGTACTAATATAGGACTGATATACAGTACTAATATATAGTACTAATATATGACTGATATACAGTACAGTACTAAAATACTATACCTGACATACAATACTAATATATGACTGATATTAAGAGCTAATATTGGCATGGTACAGTACTAATATTGGCCTGGTACAGTACTAATATAAGCTTGATACAGTACTAATATACTATACCTGATATACAGTATTAATATAGGCCTGATATAGTACTAATATAGGACTGATATACAGTACTAATATAGGCCTGATATACTACTAATATAGGACTGATATACAGTACTAATAGGCCTGATATAGTACTAATATAGGACTGATATACAGTACTAATATAGGCCTGATATAGTACTAATATAGGACTGATATACAGTACTAATAGGCCTGATATAGTACTAATATAGGACTGATATACAGTACTAATACACTATACCTGATATACAGTACTAATATAGGCCTGATATAAATAACTAATATTGGCATGGTACAGTACTAATATAGGACTGATATAGTACTAATATAGGACTGATATACAGTACAGTACTAATATACTATACCTGATATACAGTACTAATATAGGACTGATAAATAACTAATATTGGCATGGCACAGTACTAATATTGGCCTGGTAGGGTACTAATATAAGCTTGATACAGTACTAATATTGACCTGATACCTATTAATGTAAGCTTGATATAGTGCTAATATAAGCCTGTAAGGGTGCACTAATCATGAATTTGTATGGCTGGTCCCAATTGCCGCTTTTTGCAGCCAAGGAGTTTTTTGAGGTTAATAACATGCATAAATAACCATCAGTTGCGCAATTATGTATGAAAAAAATAGAGGGAGCTGGAGCTGCTAAAAAGTATTATTGTTTATTTTGAAATTCCTTGTAAGATGTGGGTTCACATTGCTGAAGGTAGCATGTCCTAATTTGAAACTGTAAAAATGTCCAAACTAGAGCTACTCAGAGATTCTTTCAAGGAGCAATTAGCAGTGGCAGCTTTGGATATTTGGGCTGCAAGAAAAAACGCTTCCAGAATGTCAAGAAGAAATGTCATTCCAGGGAGAAAAGCTCAGAACAGAAGGACGTTGGACCTGGTTTATTAACCCCAGATCAAGCTACATCCAACAGGTTATACCCTCATCAAATAAACAGCCCTATCTAGGAAAATAACCTTACATTAAGATACATTTTGTGGTGAATTAAGCCATATAAAGCAGGCTTTCTAGTGTGTTTTAAGTAGTTTTTTTAAACCGGCCAAAATACAAAATAAATCGTCCGGTCGCACGTTAAAGGGAAAAACCGTCTAGTTCTGATCTATGCCGGTGCATCCCTATAGGCCTGATATATGGTACTAATATAGGCCTGACATAGTACTAATATACAGTATTAACGTAAACATGATAGAGTGCTAATTTGGCCTGATATAGTGCTAATAGAGGTCTAATACAGAACCAGGGTTCGAAATAAACACCCGCCAAGCGCCAAATATTTTTAATTTGGAGTGTATGTTTTGGAGGCCACCCGACACTTTGGCGAGTGACGTTTTTTGCAACAAAGTATAAGCATTGATGGTTCAACGCTTAACGAAATATCAGGCATTGTGGCTCATAGCATGGACAACATTTTTGCAATAAAATATCAGCATTGAGCGCAAGTAAGATAAGCCTCTGTGGCTCACAGAGCACAGTGAGCGCACAAGTGAATGAACGGTACTTAAACAGGTCACATGAAAAGAGCAGTCACTCTCCCGGTGGATCTGCTTGCTGCTGTGCAACATGAAGATAACGAGCTGTAAAATGATTTAGGGGACCATCTCTAGCCTGCTAGGTACAGTTACTAGGCTACTAATCAGCTAACGTTTCTGTCGCGTTGACAGTTGTCGGTGAGCCAACATATTCAGAGCAAGCAAACTTGTATCTATGCTACATTAGCTGACTTGGACTGTTTCTCGTGACTAACGTTAGCTAGATAATGTACCATATTGTGCCAGATAGCCAAACAAGCATAACATTTATCTGAGATTGCTGGCTAGCATAACCAGTTTTGTGAAATTTGTTCTGACAGCTGGTCAGTTGATATGTTGCACAGGAAACGAGCAGTACAACATCATTAGGACTAGGTTAGGTAGCTAGCAAAGTCAACTTGACCAGCTGGCATAGTTATGGAATAGCTAGCGCGCAGTAGTTTGTTATTTAGCTTTGGGTTATCTACTTGGAACCAGGACTACCACCCCAACTGTACTGTGGAGCTGTGGCACTAGGAATCTGCTCTGACCACTTTTATTCACCACCATAATGTGTTACTGTATTATGCAGATTAAATGTACTGCATGTCTATGTGACACAAGAAGGTTGTATATACAGGTGCATCTCAGAAAATTCTAATATTGTGGAAAGTTCATTATTTTCCATAATTTAATTCAAAAAGGGAGACTTTCATATATTATAGATTCATTACACATGTAGTGAAATATTTCAAGGCTGATTGCCTCCATGCCGCGCTCCACGTTGATGCAGTAATTTGTGCAAAAGGAGCCCCGACCAAGAATTGAGTGTATAAATGAACATACTGAACATACTGTACAATCATGAATATAAAAACAAAAAAGGCTTGAACTATTTCACTTTGTGTAATGGATAGAATACATGAAAGTTTCACTGTTTGAATTAAATGACGGAAGATAGTGGACTTTTTCACAATATTCAAATTTTCCGAGATGCACTCTGTACATTTTATTTTTTGGCTGGTAAAAAAAAAAGCTTTGGCGGGAAGAATTGTTCAATGTACATTTGGCTGGTGAGCTAAGAAGTTCGACCCCTGTACAGATATAATATTGTCCTGATACAGTATTGATGTAAGCCTGATATAGTATTAATTTTGCCTGATATACAGTACTAATAAAGGCCAAATACAGTACTAATATAGACTTGATACAAAACTAATATACTGCAGGCTTGATATGCAATACAGTATCAGTATGTACAGTAGTACTAGAGAGGACAATCCCCACTGACAGATAGAAAACTGTAACTGAAGAACATTCTAGACTGGTTCTCACACCAACAGGTCCTTCCCTGTCATCCCCCAAGCAACAACTAGGCTATACCCCCACACCTCACTAGCAAACAGAACCAAACATGCATGCATGCACACAAGAGACCTGTATCTCCAGTCAACCGCAGCTAGCATGGTATCTCTAGTCTACCTAAACATATATACACACACACACACACACACACATCCAGCCAGCCAGCCAGCGGGGTATGTCTAGTCCATTTAAACACACACACACATTCGCACGTCCAGCCAACTGTTATCTGTGGTCCACTGGGGCAGTGTGACCCACCTGGAGTGATGTAGCCAGGCGGGGACTGGCAGAGGTACTGAGGGGGGTAGTGTTTGTGTTTGTGGAGCCGGTAGTCCTTCTCGCTGCGGGAGCGCGTCCGCTCCGAGGCCCGATCAGAGAAGTCAGAGCTGGGCCAGGCCCGCCGTAGGGTGGTGCTGCGGGTCTTCTTCATGCTGACTCTGCCCAGTCGGGGGGCCGGGGGGGGCTGGCAGGACCTCCTGAGAGCTACCTCCACCCCCACATCCAGGCTCTCCCAGATACACCTCCACAAGCTCAGGCCAGGTACATGGCACCGCGCTCTGCCACTCACCTACTCTCCTGCCTCTAGCGCTCAGTATCCCTACCTGCTACACACACACACATACTCTCTGTACACACACACACACACACACACACAGACGGACGCAGCAGAGCTAAGCCTGGTGGTGTCCAGCAGGCTCCTGTTGTGATCCGGTAGCCTAGCATCAGCCTGCGCCGGCCATTAATCCAGGTTTAGCATGGGCAGCTTCACATGTGACATGACCAGTGCTGGGCCTAAACCAGCCAGACAGCCAGGCAGGCAGGCAAGCAGGCAGCCAAGCGGGAAGAGAGGGGGGGCCCTCCGTGGTGGTCAGAAGGAGGTTCGGGGGTGAGGGGTACCGTGCGAGACCCCCGGATCCAAACAATAGCTGTGGTTAAGGCGGGAGGGAGGGAGGGAGGGCTGGGCTACGCGCAAGCCGCGAACACAAAAGAGTCCAGGCTGCAGGCTCCAGCAGCCGCCATGGAGGACGGGAAGAAGAGTGGGAGGGAGGGAGGGAACGAGGGAGGAGAGCAGAGCACTCTAGCCAGCGCTAACAGCACCTCTTCCTCTCTTCTGATCAACATCCGATTATACACATATCAATCCGTCCGCCGCCGACAGCATTGCTCCATCAGTCGTTCAGATCCATGGCTGCCGCTGCGCTCCTGCAGGAAGGGTGTGTGAGTCAGTGTGAGAGAAAGCGTCTCTACCGCGCCTGTGTAGAGAGGGATGATGGAGGATGAGAGCCAGATACACACGGCTAGACAAGTGGAGGAACACACACGCTCGGAGGGGGGAAAAAAAAACAAGCGGAGACGGCGAGCTGATAGACGCGTGTTTCTCGTTGTCTTTGTGTTCCGTTTGTCCTCCGGTCTTCTGTGCGGCCGTCTCTCTCTTTTTCTCTCTCTCTCTCTCGCTCGCTCTGTTGTTGTACTGATCCTCCTCTGCTGCTGCGCCGCTCTGAAGGAGGAGGGGAGGGGGAAGGGAGGAGGGAGGGAGGCGGGGAGGGGAGGAGGGAGGGAGGGGGGGGGGGGGCCAGGAAGCCCGTCAGTCAGTCAGAGGGAGGAGGAGCTGAGCCGTGATCCTGTCACTCTGGCCATATCCATGTATCACCACCAAGACCTTCTATCACTACAATGCCAACATGCTGCAATCCCTCCCTCCTCTCTCACTCCCTCTCTGCTCAGAATAGGTCAGGACAAAAGAGGACAATATACAAGCTCTTATCATCAGCCACAAGTACTGTTAGTATTAATGTATCTGTCAGTCTCCTCCATGCTTCTCTTCCACTCATTTCCATTCCACTTCCCCTTTTTCTTCTTGGGTCCCCCTCATCTCCCTCCCTCTCCTCCCTCCCTCCCTCCCCCCAATGTGCGGGGTCATCAGTGGTACTCAGCATTTCCACTCATTACAGAGCCTCACTTCCAAAAGCTGTAGAAGCCAAAGTTCAGGAACGCGTCTGAAGACACCAACTGGGAAAGACTGGAGGAGAGACTAGAGAGACACCAACTGGGAAAGACTGGAGGAGAGACTAGAGAGACACCAACTGGGAAAGACTGGAGGAGAGACTAGAGAGACACCAACTGGAGGAGAGACTAGAGGAGAAACACCAACCAGAGGAAAGCATACAGAAGAGTGACAAGAGTTCCAGAAATTCCAGGAATTTTCAAAAGGAAACATTTCATGGGAATTTATGGGAATTTGGGGAATTTGAGTTATATGGAAATGTATAATCATATGACACTGTTCCATATAAGTAAAATATGCATTTTCAAACCTTCACATATACTTTGTGCAATATTTGCATATGAACAGTCTTTCCATTTTTTAATGGCTGATCAGTGGCGATTGCTCCTATAAGCCAGGATAAGTGGCTTACCCATAGAAATCCAAATAAAACTTGATTTTTGCACCTTCTTTCAGTGAAAGAAGGCATGAAATTCGACTTTCAGATAGTTTTTGACTAAAATGCATCTTGTATTCTGCCATATCGCTTCATTTTCATCCATGTTTAGTGTTTTGGTAGTGCTCCGTCAGTCCACGTTACGGTCCGTTGACAGCTGTTTTACTAGCTCGTCATTCACTTAACATTGTAGGCCAGGTAAAATGATTCTGGCTTACGGAAATCAATACCAAATGAAAAATCAACCGATTAAATTAGCCCACAAAACCGTGAACAATGTCATCAGCAGTCAAAATGTAACCTAATAATTCATTGAAATGCTTGAATGTGGGAGTAGGGTAAGCCAGTTCTCGAAGTGCTTACATTGGAATTCCCATTGACATTTTAACATTGGGACGGTTTATCAAATCAAAACTTGTCATGACTGTCCCGTCAGTCACGTCACCTGTCAATCACGTTACCCACTTTAGCTATCTCGCTACTGGCAGCATCAATGAACATGTAAAATGGAGATCTTGAGTATTCGTTGAAAGTTGATTCAAAATGAAGTGGATTAAACGAGTTTGGGTTACGATATAAGGTAGGTCTTTTGTGATTAATTACCAGTTGTTCTGGCTGTGCGTTTTGCTTTGCCTAGATTTAATCAGCACTCGAGAGCGTAAGCTTTGCTTCCTGGAGCGGTGGGCTAATATGCCTAGTAGCCTAAAGACTGATTAGTGAAGTAGGGGAGTAGGCTATTGAGTGCTGTGCCCTAAGGGGGTGTATTTTATCGTCCTGTCATTCCTCTTCGTTGTGCTTGGCCATTGTTGTCATATAATGGCTCTGTAGTTTATTTAGTGTGTCCCTAAAAGCTTGGTTGTTTCGGCCAAAATATTGCCCTCTTATTCACTCGCTCTCAAATTATTGGCCTTTGTTGATGTGTTAAAAAAACATCAGTGGCCTAGGCTACTGTAGTTTTCCTGTATGTTTTTACATAAAAATGCTCAGCGCCCTTCTGGTGCTGTGAAACCTCCCATTAGGGCATGCTTTGAAAGCACACCCCCCAAAAAAACGTGCACGCTGTGCGTGCGTGCTTCGTTGGTCCTGGCTTACCCAGTTCTAGGACCCACCAGACAACACTGTGGCTGATATGGAATTGTTGTATCTAGAGAAATAGAGGGGGGGGGGGGGATTATTTGTAGGGGTGTAACAATATATCGTGCCATGAAATATTGTGATATAAAAACGTGACGGTATGTCATATAGTCATATATTCATCATTCAAGTTTTGTTAAAAAAATATTGTTATAATATTGTATCATATAGATATAGTGAACCCAATATCGTGTATCATATCATGTATTATTACACCCCTAATTATTTGCCAATAAATAATCTACAACACCAACTGAAATTGCAACTAGCTGGAAGTATGTAATTTGTATGGAAAAGTTTCAATTGTATTTAATCGAATCAACATATTAGCCTACATCACATTTTCAACCACTGTTGTAATGGCAATTGTTGTTAGCCATCTAGCAAATCATAAATGCTTGCTAAATTTAGCTACGATATCTCCCTCTAGGTTGTTCTCGGACGAGCCCTCCATTGGCGTTTCCAGTCATTCGGGTCCTCCATGCATCTGGCTAGCTCGCCAGTACTTCCCGCCCCTGCATCTTTCTTGTATGTTAGTGTGGGACGCCCTTGTAATCGATGCCTGTGTGTTGGCTCCCACCGCACCAGTTTGCTGGCTGGAAGCTCAAGACAGGCTAGCAGTGACCAGCTAGCCACATTCTCCTGGCTGCTATTTTCTCACTCATCCTTGGTGACCCCTCATACGCGCAAGCATAGGCAAGGCAATTAGATCAAATTATTAATTACGTGTTTGGTAAAATCTTTATTATATAATCTTCTTTTATACTGTACCCTTATTGAGGCAGTAAGATTTTCTCAAGATTTTAAGCATGTCCTTCGTTTGTCTTTTTTTCTTCTTTTTTTTTTTTTACTTAACTGCATGATAATATAGTCTTCTATTCCCCTCTCAATTTTGTCAGTGCTCATGACAAAATGGGAGAAATGGGCAAAATTCCCCAAATTCCCAATCCAATGCTTCCATGGTAATTTTCAAGACATTTACCAGAAACTTTCCACCTCTTTGCAACTCTAAGAGTGACCAACCAGAGACACCAACCAGAAGAGACTAGACAGACACCAACCAGGAGAGACTAGAGGAGAGACACCAAGCAGAGAGAGACCAAACAGAGGAGGGACTAGAGAGACACTACCCAGAGAAGAGAGTAGAGGACAGACACTAACCAGAGGAGATACACCACCAAGAGAAGAGACTAGAGGAGCGACACCAACCAGAGGAGATACACCACCCAGAGAAGAGACTAGAGGAGCGACACCAACCAGAGGAGAGACCAGAGGATAGATCAACCAGAGGACAGACTGGAGGAGAGAAACCAACCAGAGAGATACCAACCAGAGGAGATACAGGAGGAGACATACCAACCAGAGGAGATACAGGAGGAGAGATCCCAACCAGAGGAGAGACAGAAGGAGAAGGACCAACCAGAGGAGAGACTGGAGGAGAGAGACCAGCCAGAGGAAAGACTGGAGGAGACACCAAACAGAGGAGAGACTAGAAGAGAGGGATAATCAGAGGAGAGACTGGAGTATGAACGGCTAACTGAGGGAGAGCCGATTGCTTTGTGTTCATTGAAGCTCCACTGAAGAGACATGAAAAATGTCCTCTCCTCTAGAGCCAATCATTAATCCTGGAGGGTGGTCCCAGACTGTCTCTTCTGCTGAGTGTGGGGAGTGATGATGTCAGATAGCAATACAACCCCAATAAGGTGGAAGTCAGGCGTCACGCCCCTCCTCATCCTCCTCTTCCCCCTTTTAACCCTATGGCTGAGCCAGCCTGAGCAGGTGAGCCACTAGGTGATGACGTACATTTGTCAGGTTTTTTTTTAGAACTCAGAATAATAGTGTTGGCTGATAAAATACGATACCCCCCACAAAAGTAAACATTACTGAGACATAGCATATTGCAAGATTCTGATCAAGATTCAATATATTTTAAAGTCTATGTCCGATTGATATTCTGAAATTCTCTTCCAAAACCTAAATGACGTCAGAGGACGGTACTGAATTGAGTTACACTGCTTCTCTAAGCTCAGTGTGGCTGTGAACCTGGCTGAGGTCCAATTGTTTATCACTGCTTACCCAGCCAGAAGCTAGCAGCTAGTTTCTCCTGTTCTGTGTGTGTGTGTGTGTGTATGTGTGTGTGTGTGTGTATACGCGTGCATGTGTGCACGTGTGTCCGGGCTGAAGCTAACCAGGCCAGGTTTCATATTACACCTCCCTGTAATCACACACTACGGAGGCCCTCAGGGACCAAACCTGGCGAAGGTCACTGTCACTCACCCTACACTTCCTCTGAACCACCAAACTAGCCAATCAGCATTCTGGAGGGATTCTGGGTCATTGGCATTAACTCACTGTGGGAAAATGACCTACTACACCAAAACACATGCACGTGCACACACACACGCACATATACAAACACACACACGCACACACGCATACACAGTGGGGTATAGAGAGATGCAATGAAGTGCCAGAGCCCTGGTGTTCATTATGGTTCATGTAACAGGCCGAGATATGTCAGGCGTCTTAGTGATGACAGACAAACACGTAGGCACGCACACACACACCCTGTCCTTTAATGCACACACACTTCCCTTAACACACACACTTCACCCATACCTCCCCTCATATTCTTCAATGCCCCATGTGACCTGCCTAAGTTGTGGCGGCCACAGCCTGTGGTCCTTGGGACGCCTCCTCAGACCACACCCCCACTCTGCTGCCCAGCACGACAACTCCCAGCTCAACCAAGCATGGTTTGAATTAGTAGAACCCCTGCACCTCCTCTCACTCTCACACACACATAAACACCCACCCCTCGCCTTCACCCCCACTCCCTGAGCAGCCCCTGCGCCACACTCTCAAACACAAATATATTCCCTCTCTACAGTGCAGACACACACATCCTCATCAGATTTAAGACTCCCTGATTGGCTGTAAGTCTCCCAGACAGCAGGAAGTGGCCATATAATTGGCCAGAACAATCTGTGGTTTGGAGGGCTGCTCTCAGGCCTCTACTGAGCAGTCAGCCAGGATTTAAAATACCATGACACACTTTAAGGAAATATGGTACAACATGTGCAAGAGCTTAAAATCCAGATTTATTGGTTTGCTAACGAGGCCTGTGTCGAGCAACTAGGTAGGATAAAGGAATACATGACTCATTAACCAGTTCATGAGATGGAATGCTTGTTTCTGAGTACAGAGCACAACACCATGGCATTAGCAGCAGCACAGCCATCCTGCTCCAAACAGGCAATTGTTTGGCACAGCAAGGGACAGTCCAGAACACCAGGGACGTGCACAGATAAACACTAGTTGGTGCTAGAGCACCTGCCCTTTGCCCTCTGGACCAGGTAAGTGCCCTTTTGAAAGTTGGGTTTTGTTCCTTTTTTTTTTTTTTACAGTTTACTGTATGTGGCCCATGGTGACATCGATCAATTCTCGTTTAAAAGCGTGTAATAATAATGCCCCAAAATGCATTGTAATTTTGCTAGACACCCCCACACACACACGTGCCCACGGCACGCCCATGCCCCTCCCTCCCTTCCCTCTCTTCCTTTGTCAACTTGAACGCGCAAAGCGGACACAAACAGAGCAGCAAGCACACAGCACACACATCTCCTCTCCTGCCCTTTCCCAATCCAGAGTGCCCTGAGTGATGAAAGCTAGCCAGCCAGGTAACACATAAACGAAACGAGTATATTGTTTGCACCCTAAGCCACAGTTGCCAAACTATAACTTGCATTTATTTGTCTCTGTCCAAACAGCTGAGCCTAAATTAGCCGACTGCCCACCTTCTTAACAAGCTAGATGCTAGTCATAATCAATTAATGGGTTTAACATAAACGACCACCACACAACCAATGTCGGTAGAATATGTTGTTGGTACAGCATGTGAAGCTATCAGTATACTTTAGCTGAATATTTAGTATTGTGTAGTAGCCTTAGGTTTACATTAGGCTACATAATAAACACTTGCAGTAATATACAGTATCTCACAAAAGTGAGTACACACCTCACATTCTTGCTAATATTTTATTATATCTTCTCATGGGACAACCCTATTGAAATGAGACTTTGATATACCTTAAAGTAGTGAGTGTACAGCTTGTATAGCAGTACAGATTTACTGTCCTACTGATAACTCAACACACAGCCATGTCCACACAGCGGGCAACAAAAGTGAGTACACCTCACAGTGAAAATGTCCAAATTGTGCCCAATTGTGCCATTTTCCCTCCCTGGTGTCATGTGACTCGTTAGTGTTAAAAGGTTTCAGGTGTGAATGGGGAGCAGGGCTGTTAAAGTTGGTGTTTACTCTCTCATACTGGTCACTGGGCGTTCAACATGGCGCCTCATGGCAAAGAACTCAGGTTCTGAAAAAAGCCCAAAAATGAATCAAATGATTCAGAATCGATTCATGAATCCCAAAATCGATCTTTAATAAATGAATAAATAAATGACGGAATGAATAGTTCATTAATTCATTCAATGATTCATTCATTCATTCATTTTTGGAAATCAGTATCGATACCCAGCCCTAGTATTGATGTGTTGCATAACTTGGCAGTCATGTAATTAAGGTTACAGCTAAAAAAGAAGGTTTTAGTAACACTAACCGAATCGATATTGAATTGAATCGAATCGAATTGAATCGTGATAATCGATTCTGAACCTTGTGAATCGGAATCGAATCTTGAAATTCGAATCCATACCCAGCCCTAATTGAATCATAAGAATTAAAGATAAAAAAATATGTAAAAATAAGAAGAAGAAAAAAAGGAAAATATATAATTATGTTATTAATATAATATCACTATTAACTATCACTATCAATGCTTAAAAAGCTACAAATACTACTACTGTCCATTCTGGATAACAGAGTTCATGTCCTGGGTAACTGAAGATGCTTGTTATCAAGGGAGGACATTGTTATCCAGGAAGGACAAAAAAAACATATTTACTATTTCCTATTTTTTTGAGAGATTTACTGACCTTTTCACTTGTCTTGGGGGTCCTTCAGAATCTTCTGGATGATGCAATAGCTTGTCACATGACTATGCAAATGAGTTATGGCTAATTGAGTATTTTTAATGTCTGTTACCCAGGAAGGACATTAGGGAAATTCAAATATGGGGACAAAAGTTTTTTTGTGTAAAAATGTAAATAAGCTTAGTATTGTTACTATATTTGTAGGTATCATTGCAAACATCAACACAATTATGCCCAAATAGATAATTAATGCTTTTATTCATATTTTTGGCATATTTCTTTATTTAATTTTTAAGCCGGGATGTTACCCAGGAAAGACAGTTTAGTACTTTTGAGTTCAATAACTACTTAAATTGTAATTTCTTACAATGAATATTCATATGAGTAAGTAAATAGGGGAGAGTTGAGTAACATAATGTAGTGTTGTAAAATGTTTATTTTTTACATTATAAATATGCTTCGGACACCAGAATTGACATGCCATGACTTTGACCCATAATTTGTGTTAAATATATTTAATGTCATCGCTCTCTTCATCCTCCTTTTACGCAGTGGAGGGTTTTCTTTTTATTGGTGGCTTCATGCCCAAAGCATCATAACATAACATTAGCATAACTCGCTTTTAGGAGACGACAAGTAGGCTATCTGAAAGTAAATCTGAGGCAGTTTAGTATGTTTGTTCACCTTTCAGACTATGGCTTGTATTCCTGCCTGGTTGCGTATAACGAGCATACCGTTATACAGGAACATATGGCCAAATGTGTAAGCTATTTCCTCCCAACCATCAAGCAAGATATTTCATTTTATACTATTTTGTTGTAATAATTTGGCTACAAAAATGTACCCGCCAGTGAGGCAGGTAGCCTTCCAAGATTGAATACTCGCCAAATGGAAAATCTTCCTGCATTTGGCGGGTGTTTATTTCGGAACACGGTTGTCTATCTCTGTTGAGTCTTTTACAATTCTTCCCTGTAAGAGAATTATCTGGTCTTACAATACTATCCTCACTGATTTGTTCTATATTCTCCTCTGCATTGTCTAGTAATCCTCAGCTAAATGGAATCTAGTGCCACAAGTGTGTGACCCAGTTCCTGAAAACTGTCACTGTAGAATGTAGTATCAGGTCTGGGCTGAATAACTCTAATGAGCTGAGAGAGGGGGGTGCTTGGAGCATACCACCTAGACAGAGAGCCGGGGTGTACTGTCTAACCCAGTTAGTCTGAATGGTAGTGAAGCTGCTGCATAGAAGGTTGTTGAGTAAAGCAGTGTATCCTTGTTGGGGTGGGGGGGTGGGGGGGTCGGGATTGCTAGTATTACAGTTTATTTGGTTTGTTGCTCACCAGTGTTTCAGGAGAGGTTATGCTCTGTGACTTGTCCTACCAGGTTATGCAATTAAACTGGCAGTGGTCATGTGTTCTGTTTGGTTTGTTGAACCTGAGGTATACTGTGATTTTCGAATGTGGAAAACGGTCCGTGATTAGACACAAAATTACATGTAAAGATCTGTTCAAATCTCTCACACTAGCATGCCAGAAAACACATATCAACCACCATTAAAAAGCATATCAAACAGGTGATTTACGAATTTGAGCAATAGCAATCAAGGGTATCGTTTTCCTGGATAGTAGCATAGTCTAGAATGTTGTAATGCAGCTGTCCAACCATCCGACCAACGGCAACAGTCACCAACAAATAAATTTCCATCCCCGTTTGTCCATGGCTGGTCCTACTACAAGTGTACTGTAAAAGATGAATGGTATTGTTGTAAGAGATGAATGGCAGTGTTTCCCCTACCATTGCCTCGGAGAGCCCCCCCCCTCCTGAAAGACCCAAAAAGTAAAAAAAATAGTGGACTTTCAGATCGCTAACATGTTTAGCATAAGTCAATGGAGTTTAACATGGCGAAAAGTTGCATTGCGGCTAGCGGATATTTTCTGACTGGAAGATGATGATGAAAAGAAAATATTTTCTGTTGCTGTAGCTGGCTACATAAGTAATGTAACTATAGTTTAATATATGTTTTCTGATGTTAGTAATTATGTAGGCTAACATTAGCTAGGCTACAGTATGTGTTATATATGCATTCAAGTTATTTTCAGCAATGCTTTTGTGATTTCTCGGTTCAGCATTCACACATTTTCTGCAGGAAATGTATTTTTTGTAGTAATGTTTTGATGTGTTTGATTGTTAATATTTATTTACCTATGCACTTGTTTAATTTCAGCTCAGTGTAGAGAAATGCATCGATATAACAAACATGGATTACCACCCCCCCCCTGAAATAAATCCTAGCGGAAACACTGAATGGTTTCTCTATGAAGTCAGCCAGGTATTGCCATTAATTTAAACAGTTCTGTTAGGGTTTGAGGCTGGTGGAGGTAGGAGCCAAAAGCAGACGGCAGGCAAGAAGCTCAGGTTCAAAATATAGGTTTTAATATCCAAAATAATACCGGCAGGAAACGCAGGGGAAACACGCACTAACATTGACAATGAACCGACAGAGAACAAAGGAAACAGGAGGGCATATATACTCTGGGAGAACAATCAAGGAACAATGTACAGGTGTGCAACAAGACATAACGAGACACAGGTGCAGACAATCACCCAGACAAGGACATGGAGGGATTCCAACAAGACACCAACACAAGGACACAGGAACAAGGACACAATGGAAGGGAACGGGGAACGAGGCTGGGACAGGGAAAGGGACTGGGCAGAACTAGAGGGGGGAACTAAAGGGCCAGGAGAGGAGGGACTGGAGTGACGTGAGACTAGTGAGGGGACAGGTGTCTAGAGCTGGGGCTGGGAGGACACAAACCAACATAGAAGACAAGACAACGAACACAAGACCAAACACACAAGGAGGTAGAACAAAACCAAGTGACAATGTGGACAAAGTGTACAATAGTCTCTGGGGGTAGTGCAGGGGCATTCACTGGGAGAGGAGGTGCTCAGGGTCCAGGAAGGTCCAGGGGGCACAGGAGCTCATGGTCAGGAATCCAGGCCGGGATAAGGGGGTGAGCAGGGCGAACCAGGGGTCCGGGGCAGGGGCGAGGGTCTAGACCGGGAGCAGAGGGTGAGCAGAACAAACCAGGGGCCCGGGGCAGGGGCGAGGGTCTGGACCAGGAGCGAGCAGAGTGGACCAGGGGTCCGGGGCGAACCAGGGGTCCGGGGCGAATCGGGGGTCCGGGGCAGGAACGCGGGTCCAGACTGGGAGCAGGGGGTAAGCCGGGGCGGACCCGGCCCGAACCATAACAAGTTCCCTCCCAACCACCATCTCATCTTCGTGTTGCTGCAACTTTTACTTTTTTTAAGAGGACATTAAAGGGGTAGTGTGCTATTTTGGGCATTTAGCCCTGATAGGACCCCCTCGAAAATTAGATGATACATCTCAAGAGGCTATCCTCAATAAATAAATTCAAATAAATTCAAATTTGTGGTACCATGAACCTGAAACATAGTAACCATAATTTCACTGATCGTTCCAGTATTGAGCTAGCTGCAGTTTTTTTGCAGGCTCTCACTGGGCTACAAAGGAAGGCAATGGGGAACATGTAAATGGGTCATTGACGGATAAGACTTTTGAATAGGCCAATTTTAAAACACTAAAAATAAGGATATATTTGGCCATTGTTCAAACATTTGGAATGTAGTGTACACATGCATTTATGCAAAACCCCCAAATTAAGAGCTTTTAGTGTTTTTAAAGTTGAATTAATAGCACACGGCTTAAAAAAGTCATTTGGGCGACCGTAATTTATCTCAAAATTAACATATTTCCTTACTAATTACTAATATTTTAACAAGTATCAGTAATTAAATAAACAGTTTAAGAAAGTCAGACTTGTGTATCCTTTCATTTTTTGTAAACCATGATTTTTTAAGTTTATTCTATAGTGGCAGTGTCTCCCTCGTAATGCAGTTACAATACCAATTTTTACTCTAAAAGCCATAAAACTGATTTAAAATGTGTACAGATAGTATCTAATTAAGCATAGTATACCATTGATTAATATTTGAGTTTAAACTAATGGATATTCTATTTTGAATTTAGTACAGATATTGCCAAACGCTGGTTACCCCACATGACAGATGGTCGCCCCAAATGATGAGAAAACCGCAGGTAGTTAAAAGTCTATTTAAAATGTACACAATACAGTTCAGACAAATGAAAACTGAACAAAGCTTTTATTACAATATTTCCAAGTGGTCAAGTCAAAAATATTCTTCAATTCATTCAAATATCACAAAAGTAAAAAAATGTTAAAACGTGAAACGCACGGTAGGTTACAAGCTTCGTCAGGAACATTCAAATATCACAAATGTTAAAGGAGTAGTAAAGGGAAAATGCATGTTTAGCCCTGTTTTAAGGTTACTTATGATCATATACAATGGTTCAGATCAAAACGTTGACAAAACTAGCACTTTTGAGAAAGTCTGATAATTGCTTTACCACCGTTTTGGTCATACAATGGATGTGGGTGGGCACCGTGAAAAATCATCCAAAAAACATGTTAAACTCAATTTCAAAGACAAGAAACTCACCAAGGTGTTAGTTGGCGTTCTGACATATTATTAGCCATAAAGTAAGATTCTAGTTCATCTGGAAAGGCTTTTTAAAATATTTAGCATAGAAGGGGTAAACATGCATTTTCCCTTTACTACTCCTTTAAAAACATTAAACATTTCAAAAGTTAAAGTGCAATGCACATTACATGCTTCAAGATCAAACATGTCACAAAGGTCAATTTTCGTGTCCTTATCATATCATCATTGGTTTTGTCAATGTATGAGAAAGAGAAGGAGTGTTAAGCACAGCGGTCCATGTAGCCTACTCTAACCATACAGTACATTTCCATCTCAGTTTGCATTACATGGCTGGTGCGCATTCCCCTTGTTATGCTTAAATTATGCTAGCCAGCAAGTTCACAAGCAGGACTGGCTTTATCCAAAGCGACTGTAATACCACTCTACTCACTACTACTAATAGCACGAGTGCACCTCCTTTCTAAACAAATTCCCTACATTCTTTTGATTGGGAATTAGGGAAATTATCAGATTAGAAATTCATTAGAAATTAGAAAATCATTATTTTTGATCATTGACTTAACAAATCAATTTGTTGTTCAATTATCATACAGATCTGATAATAGGCCTAAATCATGTTTGCCCATATCTGCGGTTAGGTTTAAAATAGTAAGCCTATTTATCTTTTGAAGGTGACAGAGTGACAACATACGGGACGGGGACAGCCTATTTATTCACAAGTAGGCCTACAAACTTCTGCGTCATTACTGAAACCTGTTCAATACGTCTCGTCATATTCAAGTCTCTTTATAATATGGGAGCTATAGCCTAACATAAGGGAATGGATGAAGGACTTAAAACAAACTGATTATAAGGACTATATATTGGAACATTTGGCCTGAATTAGATTATTGAATTAATAATATTATTAAAAAAGAAAAGGGCAGATGCCCAGAAATTCAGGAATGTGACATGGACCCCTACTCAACAGTAGCAGGCTACTGTATTTGGTAGTAGTACTAGTGCACTACTGATACACGTTTGGCTTTGTTTTGTGTATCTATTTTGATGGGTGTATAGAGCCTTTTTTTGTAAATACAAAAACAAAAACACAACATTGACCAACGGCATCTTATTTCAAAATATTGTGCCTGTATCATTGTGTTGCCTCTGTGTCTGAAATGAATGAATGAATGAATAAAGCTGGTCAGTTCACCCTGACAAGAATAGCTAGGCTAAGGACAGAAATTAAACCACTAAGGTTACTGCTGGACTTAAAACAATTGTGCTAGCCTCGTTCCATATGAGAACACTCCTGTGTCCAATTTGTACAGTAGATCAGCCTGTGTCCACATAGTTGTTAGCTAACTGGTACAGTAGTTAGCTAGCTAGCTGACTCCTGACGTCTGACCCCTGTGTCACGTGGATGGTGTTTGTGTACGTTGCATGTCTAGCCTACAATAGAGTGCCTAAGCAGAAGCAGGAAAAGACGTCCCATGGATGGGACCTTAATTCTGAAAAAATATGTACGGTAGTCAATGGCGATAAACAAATAATTTCTTGATGTATAATGTGATACTGGCCTAAATTACATACAAACTTAAGTTCAAGATAATACAGAAAAGGTCATTCCTAATCCTACTAACATGACAGTTTGAAATACAACTGAGAAAGATGTACTGCATGTAACCTATAGTTTTTTAACTTTCTTTTTTCCTGGCAAGATAGTCGGCTCTTGCTGCATGGTCTGCGTTGGCCCGCTGCCTGTAGCGAGCAGTCTTCTGTTTGCTTGTTTGTGGTGCCATCTAGAAAATAGGTTAAACTAGTTAAACATGACTAATACATGTACAATTACCTAAATGGAATGTCATGCTATACAGTTTTTAAATTTATCTCATGAGATTGTACGATAATCAAAAAGAAACGTTTATTCCTAAATAGGAATGGAAAATGACTGAAATTTAGAAAAATATATCTTAAAGTATACAAAGAGTAATGCTAAAACAAAGAACCTTATGTATAAATCATGAATACAATATAAATATATAGAAACTACAAATACGGGACACATATCTATCATGTAAAACACTCAGCAGTGTTCGCCCCACATGATACTCGGTCACCCCAGATGATATTTTCAAGTTCAGTCAAATATTACAGGCTAACAGTTAGCTACAGAAACCAAACTACCTACTTCTTACCACATATCACTATCAAATTTATCATCAAAATATAGATTTGCAGATAAAACTTATTATTCACAGTTTTGGGGCGGTCGTCCCACATGATATCCAAAAGTGGCAAGTACATTACAGCAGTTATAAAAGAGATGTATTTGCAAATATGAGAGACTTACTAACCTGCCAGTTTGTCTGGGTCTCTCACATGTGGCTGGCTGATGCACCATCTGTCCTTGAGGTGGTTTCAAAATAAAAGTCCCACAATTGTGTTTTCTTGATGGTCGCCCCCGATGATATTTCATAAAGTGAACATATTCGGACAACATTCGTTTGTATATTATGATGGAAATATATGTGCAAATGCTTCATAATTTTGTCAATGAATGCAAAACATGTTTTGACACTTCAGATAGCAGAAAAATGACCAATAACTAAAATGTTTGGAGAGGTTAGAGTGGGTATGTATATGGGGAAGGTATTAGAAATACATGTTATCTTTTTAAGTATTTTGATGTTTTTTTTAAGGTAAAAAATTCAGTTGGACAGAAAAAGTAGGCGTCACGTCATTGACCCAAATGCATTGGAAAACTATTATTTTATGTGCTTTTCCGAGACGGGAAGCACAGGGTGTAATCTTATCAGTCTCAGTATGCTCTCCTGTGAAATGTATCGTAATCCGAATATTTTTAAATGTTTGGCATGGCTTGAACATAAGCATTCCCCTGGTGCTTGCTGCTGTCATTTAGGACTATGTGCAAGTCATGCCAAACACCCAAAAATATTTGGATTGCGATTTCACAGGAGAGCATACTGAGACTGATAAGATTACACAAACATTTTTGTAATTTTATAGGTTACATGGTTAATGTTTAGGCTAATGTCAATGTCATTTTATTTTGTGAATGTTATTCGAAAACTTTGTTTATTGCTTCATTACTCCTTAATTGAAAACACATCAAACATCATTAAGCCATGCATGCTGCTGGAAGAGCTGTGGGGATGTGGAGGCAAATTACTGACATGTTTTGGGCCTATCCAAAGATTTAAATTCTGGGGCTGCAGATCTCATTGATATGTGTATCAGTTGGGTGAACTGCTAGAAGAAATACCAGGAAATGACAGATATCTTCTGAAAATAGTCACTGCAGGCAGCAAAAGAAGCAATCACTCGTAAATAGTTACAGGCCGACCCACCTACAGTGGATAACTGACTCAAAATTATTAGAGATTCTTGAGATGGAAAGACTAACTTTTATGTTAAGATTGAGAAATTATGTGTAGCAAGATTAACAAAATGGAATATGTATTAAGTTGGAAAATGGGGTGTAGTAGTGGCTGGTGTTTTGCACCAGCACATAACTTGAATGTATAACACAAACTGTAGCCTAGCTAATGTTTTGCACCTCACGGCTTAAAATCCCATTTCCTTTCTTTTGATATTATGTCATGCATAAAGACTTTTTGACTATGACTGCTATGACCCATATAGTGTCATACGGTACAGTATAGTATTTCCCCTACCATTACCTTGGAGAGGTGGCCTGCCCCCCCAACGGGACCTCCTGCCCCTCCTGAAAGCCCCAAAAAGGCCCAAATAGCAGACTTTTAGATCGCTATAATTTTTTTGCATAAGTCAATGGAGTTTAACATGGCAAAAATTAGCATCATGGCTAGTGGAAATTTTCTGACTGGGAGTGAGAGATGATGAAATTAAAATATTTTCTGTTGCTGTACTAGCTACATAAGTAATCTTGTCTTCTGATGTTAGGCTTACTATGCAGGCTAACATTAGCTAGGCTGCGTTGTGGAATGTGGTGCATGGGGATGACCCAGAGGTCACTGACCTGCCCCCGACTTGCTCTGACTTGAAGGAGTCGTGCCACCACGCCACTATCCACGCCACAAACCCCACAACTCGGCCTCTGGGTCAGTTATAGACACGTGGTCTTGGCTGGGGGGTTCTCTGGTAGTCCCGACAGCTCATTTTGTTTAGGATGCACAGCAGCAAGCAGATCCACGCGAGCTGCGCATGTCACCAACTTCATTAACATGTGCACACTGCACTGTAAAGGCTGATATTTAACCACACTTAATAATCACGATTACAATATCAGGAAAAATTATCCCAATTATAATTTTTTGTCGTAATCATGCAGCCCCCCCTATCACACACACTCACAGATCTCTGCTGTGGTGTTTCCGTTCCTCTTATGGTGAGTGACAGAGTCTTGGCTCACATACTACACACAGCCAAGGGAGCTTCATTGTGAGTGGCTACACAAACTGTGACCCTTGACTGCCAAACCAGACCCCCCCCCCACACTCACTCACTCACTCACTCACTCACTCACTGATCCATAGAGAGGATGTGCACTGCTGGGACACATTGTCACTCTGCTGTCTCTGTCTGACACTGCTGTCTCTGTCTCTCTGAGTCTGAAACTGTGTTTGGGGCTCTGAAAATGTGGTAGACTGAAGATGTTAGGAGGGAGCTGGGGTTCTGGTAGTGTGGTGGTAGTGTGTGAGGATGTTGGTGTGTAGCTGGGGTTCTGGTAGTGTGCGAGGATGTTAGTGTGTAGCTGGGGTTTTAATAGTATGGTAGTGTGAGGATGTTAAGGGGGATCTGGGGTTCTGGTAGTGTGGTGGTAGTATGAGGATGTTGGTGTGTAGCTGGGGTTCTGGTAGTGTGACCATGTTGGTGTGTAGCTGGGGTTCTGGTAGTTGAGGATGTTGGTGTGTAGCTGGGGTTCTAGTAGTGTGGTGGTAGCGTGTGAGGATGTTGTTGTGTAACTGGGGTTCTGGTAGTGTGGTGGTAGCGTGTGAGGATGTTGGTGTGTAACTGGGGTTCTGGTAGTGTGTGAGGATGTTGGTGTGTAGCTGGGGTTCTGGTAGTGTGTGAGGATGTTGGTGTGTACTGTAGCTGGGGTTCTGGTAGTGTGGTGGTAGTGTGTGAGGATGTTGGTGTCTAACTGGGGTTCTGGTAGTGTGTGAGGATGTTGGTGTGTACTGTAGCTGGGGTTCTGGTAGTGTGGTGGTAGTGTGTGAGGATGTTGGTGTCTAACTGGGGTTCTGGTAGCGTGTGAGGATGTTGGTGTGTAGCTGGGGTTCTGGTAGTGTGTGAGGATGTTGGTGTGTAACAGGGGGGATCTGGTAGTGTGTGAGGATGTTGGTGTGTAGCTGAGGTTCTGGTAGTGTGTGAGGATGTTGGTGTGTACTGTAGCTGGGGTTCTGGTAGTGTGGTGGTAGTGTGTGAGGATGTTGGTGTGTAACTGGGCTTCTGATAGTGTGGTGGTAGTGTGAGGATGTCCGTGTGTATCTGGGGCTCTGGCAATGTGGTAGTGTGAGGATGCTATGGGAGATCTGCGGTTCTGGTAGTGTGGTGGTAGTATGAGGATGTTGATGTGTAGCTGGGGTTCTGGCAGTGTGAGGATGTTAGGGGGGAACTGGCAGTGTTAAGATTCGGGTTTGTAGCTGGGGCTCTGGTTGTGTGTGAGAGTGTTGTTCTTACGGATTTGTAGGGATGTACGATATGCATTTTCCCAACCAATATTTACCTGCTTCTCATAACCGATAGGGATGTGCACGATTAACCGACTAGTCGAGTACACGACGGGAGACCTGCTACTCGGCAAATAAATACTAACCGGTTTACGTAAAATACAAATATTGGCCACAGTATTATGTGCAGAGCGACATCTGCTGATTGTTGACACCACTGCAGCTCTGGCTGTGAGAGTAAATCGCGTCATGCAAGTAGTGGAGTTGCTGTGTGAAAAGTGTTGCGTGATCGGGTTTTATGTCGGCTTTGCAAAAGCAAATTGGTGTAGCCTATAACCAGCCTACCAGTACCATGTTGAACCATCTAAAATATCTGCATTTCAGTAGGTGCATTTCCATAAAGCCTTTATGCGCATTTTGAAGCATATCACATTAGAAATTTGCATCGCATTTTATGGAAACGGCAAAATTTGAAAAAACTTTCTCTAATTCACAAAGAGGTTTGTATGCTCGCTTGAGGTGGTTTTGCCATTTGCGAATCAGAGCTAATGCGAAAAATGTTAAATGGAAACAGATTTACCGAATAAACGAACGTAGCGAACGGACGGACGAACGGACGTAGCGAACATTCAACTCACGTGACCTTCACACACAGCATGTGAAGCACACAGGGCTTGGACAGACAGAAATGTTGTAGCCAAAGGCTGGCTGTGAAATGTCTCTCCACGATGACCTCCCAGAACTGCTGTATGCTCTTTCGTTCCCAAGTGTATGGCACGCGTCAGGGCCATCTCCTCACCCTTACTGCCTATGCGTACATAATCATTTTGTTTAGTCTTCTTCTTTTCACAACATTCAACGCCAAAGCTAGCTGAGCAAGCACAATTGCAACTTGCCCAAGTGCAAGCAATTCCAGAAAACTGCTCTCCATTTTCTCTCCTCAGGTTTGTTCAGCTAGCTGATGTTTAAAGAGACCGGCTCCTGGTTTGTTTACCTCAGCTCAGGGATTTTTTAAAGAGCCTGCCTGTTCACATTTCGTCATCCTCTGACGAAATCACACTTAACGTAGCCTAGTTAATTCGCTCAAAACAGTTAATGGAAACGCACAAGATTAGCTTTTCTTTTTTTTTTGCGAACTTTCAAAAGTTCACTTAAAATTCGCATTACTTTTTATAGAAACACGGCTAGTGTTACTTCAGTGAGGCGGAGAATGGGAGGAAGGGGGAGAAGCAAACGGCTAGGGTATTACTTTGTTCACAGCCCCGCCCAGTAGACATGTGATCAGAGTGAGTAAATCTTACTGCACAGGTCATGCAGGACACACGGCTATTATTATTTTTTGTTTAGCTACGATAAAGCAGTGACGTTAACAGTTTTTTAATCCTCTGTTTCAAAGTTTAGAAATGAGAAATGGTATCGCTACATCTTGTCCCAACTCATGAATAAATTGGCACCGCTCTCCTGCCCCTCCCCCTCCATCTCATTGGTCAACGGGGATTTCACAGGAATCCATTCAGACAGACGAAATAAGATAGCTCAGGGGCAAAATGTGAGTTTTTTTTCTGCATAGGACATTAAAATTCACTTTTCTGAGACCCCAGAAACCGATTTTAGGTAGGTAAAAACAGCATATGCGGTGCCCTTTAATTATTTAATTCAGTTTTTAAAATGCCTCCTGTTAGGCCTAGTTGAAATACCCTTAAAATGTTGTGCCTTTGTTTTCCAAAGGCTGTTACAAGAGCTTCTGAACCCCCCCCCCTTTTTAGCAGTGAAGAATAGGACGATTTTATGAGCCATTTAGTCTAGATGGAAATAACCCCCCAGATTTTTTTATGCCACCTGATCTTTATCCTTAAAGTCGCACAGAAATGAAAAAAGCATTCTGTCCCATTTTGGTTCACATAATTGGTCATAGTGCTCACCTATTCAATGATGTATGCCAAAAAAATTACAAAATTCCATTTTTGTTGTAATCTTATATCAAAGTATATAATTTCTTACTTCCTGGAAAACGGTAGGTCACGTGCAATTACGACAACAGGTACCTTAGATTTTAGGCCAATAATCTCACGACATCCACCAGTCAATCAACGCTATCCTTCTATCAAATCTGTCTAAAGTTCTTAAAACCCGTCCACTTATCAATGTTCCAATCAAATTCCTCTAAACATTATGTCCCACCCTCATAGCTTGTTTGTGTCAGAAATACATCAAACTACGGAAGTTAGATGATCTAAAACGTCCGTCTCTGTGCGACTTTAAGAATAAAAAAAATGTCAGGTGGCATAAAAAAAACGGGGGGCGCGTGGACCCCTATTTCCATCTAGACTAATTATATTTTTAGACTAGTTGGTTTGTCAATTTTGATCAATTTTGATCATAAATATATATATATATATATATATATATATATATATATATATATATATTCGATATAACCAATATAATTTCACATCTTTGTATTTTAAAAAGCTGATAACTTTTTTATGCAGACCTGAGGATAAGAAAAGCTCAAATGTAGTGATCAAAGATGGATAATTTAATAGTCCATAGCGCTGATCGAACCAAATCTAACTGACATCACTATTTTTAACACAACGAAGACAAACAACACTTCTGACTCCTCAAATTTTCTTTTATTTTCTCTAGTGAGGTACTATGGCTGCCTCATTATAGTAGTGTGAGATAAAATTGTAAAAAAAACATTACAGGCACATGTTGTACGTAAATTAAATATTAAACGTTATACAGTATATTAAACAACACAAAAAGCCGCAACAACTTATTTGTTATTGCTATGTCTATGAAGCTGGAGAGCATTCTGAACCACAAAACTGAAGTTTTTATTGAATACATTACAGGGCTTGACATACTGTAAGCACTGGCCCGCTCATGTCTTCCAACACCTCTGGGCCAGTGAATGACTCTTTTCAGTGTCCTGCTTGGGCCAGTGCATGTTATAGGCTAGCCTATATATCCTACGAAGCTTTCAGTTGCTTACAAATCGCATTTCTGAGAGATTCTCAACTAGGATACGAATCATTTCTGGAAAAAAGGCAGGCAACACAGCTGCAGTCACGCATTCCACATACATACAGAGAGCATGGAGGGAGATGCAACGCCCACATAGGGAGAAGTATTTTTCAACCTTTGCTGATCTAGGCCAGCATGCAGACAACTGAGTGAAAATATTAGACAGATCATAAGAGAAACAACTGGATTGCTAATATTAGTCACCCATGGCAGGTGAGCCAAAAAGTTCATTCCGGACACTGTAGACAACCATATCTCACAGATAGACAGGGGGGTAGGCACTAGGCAGAAAGGCAGACAGAAACAGAAAGTCAGGAAGACAGATAGACAGGCAGGCAGAAAGGTAGGCAGACAGGCAGATAGACAGACAGGTAAGCAAACAGACAGAAAGACAGTCAGGTAGGCAGGCAGACAGAGTCAGGCAGGCTAGACAGAGTTTGTGTCAAACAAACCAACTTGTGATATAACCTCTGCACAGAGCTTAAGCTTCAAATAACAAGACTCAACCTGCTGTAAGAGAGCAGGGTGCAGGACTGTCTCTGGACAGACAGCAGCACAACACAGAAGCATGGTTGTGTCTCCTAGCAGAGCTGCAGCAGACAGATTGCTGGCCCAGAGGAGGGCTCAGTGCCACAGTCAGCTGCTGCTCTTTAGTATGCAATTGTGACACCTAGTGGACACAAAGAATAACACATTCAATATGACTTCCTCTAAGATTGACACTATACTACTCCACTCCATAGCCGTTACTGCTTGCACTGTAGTAACTAATAATCTATAGCAGATTGACCCTTTAGGTAACAAATTCAGTTGGGAAAACTAGGGAATGTTGGTGGACTGGCCTTTTTATTATGAAATGAAGTAATTTGTGTGATCCCTGATGTCACTTTTTCATATGTCAAGTTATGAAAAACCTATGGAAAACTGTAGCCTCATAAGACCATCCTGATCTTATGAGCTCATATTCTCTCTACGGATCACTCTTGTCACGCAGCCATACAAACCATTTGTGCTAGAGGTGATGCCAACGGGTGTCGATCAAAATTATTAGCAGGCAATTGGGATTGGATCAACCCATTGTATTGAATAACTTTTCTAATGGAGCTTCCGAACACAGTTGGGAGAGGAGCAAAAAACTTTTTTCCCAGGTAAAAGCCTTGAATTCAGTTATTTTATTTCTGTTCTTTCAATAAAGTTATGCCCACCAGTTCTGAATGATACTGACAATGATCAGTAATGATACTTTGCAGCATCGACACCAACCTCCTCAAGGGCAGTGCGATATTTATGATTTTCTTCATCAACTAAACTGGAGGCTAATTAGACAAGCAATAGTTTGGCCGAGCACAGGTTTGTATGGCAGCTTGGCCAGATGTAGAGAAACAGAATCTGAGCTCACGAGGGTAGGAAAACTGGAAAATATGATCTGGATTGTACAGTTGTAAAAAGGCCTAGGTGTTGCAGTGGGGGCCAGAATGTATGAGAGTCCAGTAGGGGGCTCCACAGCAGCAGCTGCCGTCATACAGTCTTAGTAGGGATGATCCCATAAATGCCATGGTTCACCTTTGTAAGTCCAAAGCTGGGTACTTTTATTCCAACAGTACGAGTTTGCAAAGTTGGGCTCTCTGGAAGGATACAGAAGTTCAGGGGTGAAAATTAACTTTTTGGCTCACGGTGAGTCACCTGCCAAGGGGACTGTAGATGAAAAAATCTACCGGCCAAGTATATATATTTTTTCAGATAGCCTTCCGAAATCTAGTCACCAATTGGAAATTTTACCTGCATTTGGCCGGTGGCAGGTGTTGATTTTCAGCCCTGTAGACGTTCCTCAAATCATACACTGGATTTTAAACTAACTCAGACAGGAGGTACTGTAGTCATGAAGAGAGGATGTTGGTGGTGATAGGCCAAAAACTATTAAAACGTCATAAAATGTGCATTAGAGGTTAGACAAGCATGTGATCAAACAGAGTGTGGAGACATCTATTGTTTCACTGTTTTAGCTCAGAACAAGTAACAGGACAGCTGGGCCAGTACATTTCAATGATCAAAGAGAGCTGGGAGAAGGGGACCCCTGGAGGCGGTCTTCTGACATAAAATAAAACATTAGAAGGGGCATCAGGGCAAATAAACAGAGACAGCTGCCCTAGTGTATAGCACACTGTGGGAAACAAAATCAATATCTCTTATGACAATGTCTTGATCAGAGAACAAACTTATTTGAATTTCTCTATTACAGCACCACTTGCCCCCACCTTGGCCTACGTGTGAGACACCAACACATTTACACACATGCTCCTCCTGTGGTCTGGCTCTCCTCCAGGCACTAAACCATGCTCCTGCCTGAAGCCCTAGTTGCTACACCTCACGACTATTTTTCTAATGATTAATCTAGCGATTATTTTTTAGATGAGTCAATAGTCTAATTTAACGATTATTTTAACGATTATTTTTTATTGCTTGATAAATAAATATAAAAAATGTGTCTCGTTAATATTTCTATATTTTAGTCAATGATCTTCTCTTAAAAATGTAACAAGAAAAATGACAGTAGCTGCACTGCAGGGCATTATGAAAGCTGCAAAATCTTTCAAATGAAAATCTTAGCCAAACCATTTAGCTGACGAATGATTGCTTTGGGGCGGCTGTGGCTCAGTGGTAGAGCGGGTCGTCCAATGATCGTAGGGTCGGCGGTTCGAATCCCGCCTCCTCCAGTCTACATGTGGAAGTGTCCTTGGGCAAGATACTGAACCCCAAATTGCTCCCAATGAGCAGGCTAGCGCCTTGCATGGCAGCTACCGCCATTGGTGTGTGAATGTGTGTGTGAATGGGTGAATGAGAGGCCTTCATTGTAAAGCGCTTTGGATAAAACCGCTATATAAGTGCAGTCCATTTACCTTTACCATTTAAATCACTAACCCATTTTTGTATAATTGTACCTCCGTGTTGCTAGGGTTACCAGATTTTCAGATGTTATTTTACATTGAAACAAAACATTTTTAGCCACCAATTGTTAAAGCTCTGAGTTGAATGTGCCTTTTCTCTTACATTCTACATGAGTGTGCTCATTGACTCCTTATGACAATGACGCACAGCAGCTCACAACAGTTACTCCAATCGATTGACAAAGCTAGTCAAACCAATGTTTAATCCCCACGCATAGTTTGTTTGATTTCTAATTGGATTTGATGTAGATTAAATAAAATAGCAATAGAACATCATTGACAAATTTGACTGAGCATTCATACCAGGTGACAACGAGAAAACTACAAGGCAGTCTACAGTATATGATGCACTTTTGCTAAATGTTTCAAAGATTGCTTGTGATTCCTTACTCACTTGCAAAAGACTGTTTGCACTTAGCAACAAGCTATCAATCAAATGTTTGAACTAGGGCTGGATTTTAAAAATCGATTCATTGATTCTGAATCAAATGATTCAGAATCGATTCATGAATCCCAAAATCGATATTTTATTTAATGAATGAATTAATAAATTAAGGAATGAATAGTTCATTCCAGTACATCCATGTAATGGCGGTGGTCGGAAATCTATTTTCTGCCGCGAAACGGTTGTTTTCATCAATCTGTCTTGATGAATCGCTAGTTGTGCTTACATAGAGCATAGGCCTGTTGTGGTTTTCACATGCCATGATCTTTAGAAACGTCTTTCGAAACGAAATAGCTTCCTCACTTGCTCCAGCACGCATTCGCACAGCACGCAATCGTTGCTCCAGCACGCTGTGCGCATGCGTGCTGGAGCAAGTGAGGAAGCTATTTCGTGTCTAAAGACCATATTACAGAGGCATGTGAAAAACAACACAACAGGCCTATGCTCTATGTAAGCACAACTAGCGATTCATCAAGACAGATTGATGAAAACAACCATTTCGCGGCAGAAAATAGATTTTTAGAAACTGCATTCTAAGTGCCCCGACCACCGCCATTACATGGATATACTGGCTCGCGCTGGATTTTAAATTTCTTATACATGCCTCCGAACTACACCAAAGTGATCTCGGTGAGTCAAACGTCTTATAATATGTCGTAAATAAGGTCCAGGTTGTCAAAAACGAGCATTGTCCTTTAAAGTTACAGCTAAAAAAAACAAAACAGAAAACTAACCGAATCGATATTGAATCGAATCGTGATAATCGATTCAGAACCTTGTGAATCGGAATCGATTCGATTCTTGAAATTCGAATCGATACCCAGCCCTAGTTTGAGCGTTTCCATTCTCTCCGCTCAAAGCAGCTGGTCTCAGCGGGTGTGAGCTAGTGTTGTGCAATACGGACCCGCCGTTGGGCAACAATGCATTGGAACGGAGGTGAGATGAGAGACGTCTCTTTTGATAATTTATAGTGAAAATGTTTTCTAGACAAATGTCTTAATGTTATTGCTAGTTAGAAACGAGGTTAGAAAGATAAAAGGTGCAAGATAACATTTAGCTATATAGTTAGTTATAGTTATAGTCTAAATACTAGGGCTGGGTATCGATTCGAATTTCAAGAATCGATTCGATTCCGATTCACAAGGTTCAGAATCGATTATCACGATTCAATTCGATTCAATTCAATTCGATTCAAGATCGATTCGGTTAGTGTTACTAAAACTTTTTTTTTTTGCCTTAACCTTACAAGGCTCTAAGGTGTGACCAATTTACTCGCATTTGCGACTAAAAATAGTTTTGTTCAATCAGAAAAAAATCATTTAGGAGCACACTGTGCGAGTACTGTTTTCAACTATTTTTTGCCTAAAATTAATCCATGCAAATTGGATCAAACTAGAGTCAAAGTTTTGCGCACCCGTATACAAAACTACAAGTCCCACAACTTTTTTATTTTATTTTTTATTACAAGTCCCACGACTGCAACCTGCAACGCGCAGAACTCTCGTGATGACACGCGATGACAGCTCAGCTGCCCTCACTCAAAAACGACTTTGCCGACGCCAAATGCCCCTGCCAGTAACGTTAACAAAATGAAGAAAATGAAGCCCATTCAATCGTATTTTGCCTGGCAATGTGGAACCAAGGAGAGAGAGGAATTCGGTGAGGCCCGGGGGGAGTCGAATCAACTGTCACTCAAATATCGTTGTTTACACAAAGTTCTATTGATAAGATTCAACATTTCACCGTAGCCTACTTACTGGATCCACATCAAAATGCAATAAAATGCCGTTGACATCGTAAAAAGCTTCTTTTTTTTTCTCATAACGATCCAATGACATGTTCCTTTGCATCTACATTAAACTAAGCTTTTCCACGGATTTTACAATTTTTGAATGATTATTTGCTTTGAAGATATTGGGCTTTCTTCCCACATTTCTTTCACGGCACCGCCAGCTATGTTTCATATCCCTGCCTAAGTTCGCAAAGCATTGTGTGAATTTTCATCTACCCCTCAGTTTCAAGTCAGCATCTGAAAACCCTCTTTTTGGAGGGCTGTTTGAACGTCCACTAGCCCTTGATATGTGCCCTAGCCCTAGAAGCTAAAACACATGAACGCGCAAAATGTAGGGGTAGGGCCAAGGGCTAGGGCTAAGGGGGGTATTGGGATTGTCTTCATTAGGACCAATGCACATGATGCAGTGTGTGTGAATAGTATTCGTCATTAGGACCAATGCACATGATGAAGTGTGTGGGAATAGTATAGTCTTTATTAGGACTAATGCACCTGATGAAGTGTGTGGGAATAGTAGGCTAAAGTCTTCATTAGGACCAATGCCCATGATGAAGTGTGTGGGAATAGTATAGTCTTCATTAGGACCGATGCACATGATGGGTTAATAATAGGTAATAGGTAATAACAGGTTATTATTGTTTATTGTTGTTGGCAGTAGGCCTAATGTGTGTGTTGCTAATAAAAATGTGTTATTTCAAAATTTTTGTTGTGCTCCTAAATTTCTTTCTGTGCTCCTAAATTTTTTCATTTAGGAGCACAGTGAAAAATGTTAGCTTAGAGCCCTGCCTTAATTACTGTACATGACAGCCAAGTTATGCAACACATCAATACTAGGGCTGGGTATTGATAGTGATTTCCAAAAATGAATGAATGAATGAATGAACTAACTATTCATTGCTTCATTTATTCATTAAATAAAAGATCGATTTTGGGATTCATGAATCGATTCTGAATCACTTGATTCAGAATCGATTCAGAATCAATTAATCTATTTTTTTAACCCAGCCCTACTAAATACATAGAAAATCAATATCCAATGCTGTTAGTTTTGACCGCGTGCAGCCATCTTACTTGTTTTGCAAGCCGACATTAACGTAGTTGATGACGTCGACTATGTCGACACATTGCCCCAGTCCTACTCATTTACAACTTGGTGATCAGGTGATCAGTGAAAATTGAGGGCACCTTGCGCCGCGACTTGTTGACGGGGGGGGGGGGGGGGGGTCTAGCAGAGATTTTCGATTATGAGACTTACTTCACAACAATGACAAATAAATGCAAGTTATAGTTTGGCAACTGAGGCTTAGGGGGTAAACAATACACCTGTTTCGTTTATGTGTTACCTGGCTGGTTAGCTGTCATCACTCGGGCACTCTGGATGGGGAAAGGGCCGTGGAGGAGTAGCGCTCCTCCGTTTGTGTCTGCTTTTCGCGTTTGCCGTTGACTAGGAAGAGAGGGAGGGGAGGGGCACGTGTGTGTGCACGGAGGGGGGGGGTGCTGGCAAAATTACAACGCATTTTGGGGCATTATTATTACACGCTTTTAATCGAGAATTGATCGATGTCACCATGGGCATACAGTAGGCCTACACTATAAAAAAATACATTAAAAAAGTAACTTTCAAAAGGGCACTTGCCTTGTCCAGAGGGCAAAACCAGGACCAGACGGAGGGTCCGCCTGCAAACGCCTGGTGGCCGGGCTTACCACGGAGCCTGGCTGGCGCCCATCCTGAAAAAGCGATGTGGAGACACCATCTCATCTTCCATCCCGTGGACCCACCACCCACAGGAGGAACTGTCGGGGTCGGGTGCGCTGCCAACTAGGTGGCAGTGAAAGCGGTGGGCACCGATGGACCGGACCCGGGCGGCAAAGGCTGGCTCTGGGGACATGGAATGTGACATCGCTGGGGGGGAAGGAGCCGGAGCTTGTGAGGGATTTAGAGCGATACTGATTACACCTAGTGGGGCTAACCTCCACGCACAGCACCGGCGCCGGAACCAAACTCCTGGATAGGGGTTGGACCCTGTTCTTCTCCAGAGTTGCTCACGGTCACCGTATGGTATACGGTACCTTAGGACTGTGGGGGGGGGACTCTGATTGTGGTTTGTGCTTATGCACCGAACAGCAGTTCGGAGTACTCGGCCTTCCTGCAGACCGTAAGTGGAGTCCTATTTGGGGCTCCTGCAGGGGACTCCATTGTCCTGTTGGGGGACTTCAATGCACACATGGGCAATGATGGAGAAACTTGGAGGGGCGTGATTGGGAGGCATGGCCACCACGATCTGAACCCAAGTGGTGTTTTGTTGTTGGACTTAGAAGAAGAACAACATGTTCGAACACAAGGATGCCCACAAGTACACCTGGCATCAGAACACCTTAGGCCTTAGGTCGATGATCGATTTCGTTATCGTATCATCTGATCTGAGGCCATGTGTTTTGGACACTCGGGTAAAGAGAGGGGCAGAGCTGTCCACTGATCACCATCTGGTGGTGAGCTGGTTTTGATGACGGGGGTAACCTCTGGACAGACCTGGAAAACGCAAGCGTGTAGTAAGGGTGAACTGGGAACGTCTGGAGGAAGAGCCTGTCCGGAGAGATTTCAATTGCCACCTCCGACGGAGCTTCTCAGGCATCCCTGTGGAGGTTGGGGACATTGAGCATGAGTGTTCGGTGTTCAAAGCCTCCTTTGCTGAAGCTGCGTCTGGGAGCTGCGGCCTGAGGGCCATAGGTACCTCAAGGGGCGGTAACCCTCGGACACCGTGGTGGACAGCGGTGGTCAGGGAAGCCGTCCGACTGAAGAAGGAGGCCTTCCGGGATATGTTAGCCTGGGGGAATCCAGAAGCAGTTGCAGGGTATCGACTGGCCCGGAGGGCTGCGGCTTAGGTCGTGACCAAGGCAAAGCAGCGGGTGTGAGAGGAGTTCGGTGAAACCATGGAGAAGGACTTTCGATCGGCACCAAAGTGTTTCTGGAAGACCATCAGACACCTCAGGAAGGAAAAGCAGGGGACCATCCAAGCTGCAAGGAAGGGACACCTCAACTGCTGACCTCAACTGAGGAGGTTGTTGAGTGTTGGAAGGAGCACTTTGAGGAACTCCTGAACCCGACTAATCCACCCTCTACAGTCGAGACAGAGCCGGAAGATGATGGGGGGTCATCGTCAATTTCCCTGGAGGAGGTCACTGAGGTAGTCAAACAACTCCACAGTGACAAAGCCCCAGGGACTGATGAGATCCATCCAGAAATGCCAAAGGCGCTGGGTGTTGAGGGGCTGTCTTGGTTGACACGCCTCTTTAACATTGCATGGAAGTCCAGGTCAGTGCCAAAGGAGTGGCAGACTGGGGTGGTGGTCTCAATATTCAAAAAAGGGGACCAGAGGGTGTGTGCCAATAATCCCATTACTCAGCCTACCAGGGAAAGTGTACTCCAAGGTGCTGGAAAGGAGGGTCCGGCCGATAGTCGAACCTCAGATCGAAGAGGAACAATGCGGATTTCGTCCTGGCCGTGGAACCACCGACCAGCTCTTCACTCTTGCAAGGATCTTGGAGGGGGCTTGGGAGTTTGCCCAAACTGTCTACATGTGTTTTGTGGACTTGGAGAAGGCTTACGACCGGGTCCCTCGAGGTCTTGTGGAGGGTTATGCGGGAGTATGGAGTGAGGGAACCCCTACTTAGGGCCATCCAATCCCTGTACACCCAGAGCGAGAGCTGTGTCTGTGTCCTTGGCAGTAAGTCGTACAGGACAGGATATCGAGGCGTAGTTGTGGGGAGGTGGGTTTGCAGTTCGGTGAGCTGGGGATCACGTCGCTGCTATTTGCAGATCATGTGGTCCTGATGGCATCATCTGCCTGCGACCTCCAGCACTCTCTGGATAGGTTCGCAACTCAGTGTGAAGCGGCTGGGATGAGAATCAGCCCTTCTAAATCTGAGGCCATGGTTCTCAGCAGGAAACCGGTGGTCTGTCCGCTCCGAGTAGGAAATTAGTCCTTACCCCAAGTGAAGGAGTTCAAGTATCTGGGGGTCTTGTTCACGAGTGAGGGAACCATGGAGAGGGAGTCTGGCCGGAGAATCGGAGCAGCTGGTGCGGTTCTGCAGTCACGAAAAGAGAGCTGAGCCAAAAGGCAAAGCTCTCGATCTACCGGTCTATCTTCATCCCCACCCTCACCTATGGTCATGAAGGATGGGTCATGACCGAAAGAACGAGATCACAGATACAAGCGGCTGAAATGAGGGTGGCTGGGGTCTCCCTGAGAGATCGGGTGAGAAGTTCAGTCATCCGGGAGAGACTCGAGTAGAGCCGCTGCTCCTTTCCGTCAAAAGGAGCCAGTTGAGGTAGTTCGGGCATCTAGTGAGGATGCCTCCTGGGCGCCTCCCTAGGGAGGTGTTCCAGGCTTGTTTGGCTGGGAGGAGTCTGCGGGGTAGACCCAGGACTAGGTGGTGGGACTCCATCTCCGCACTGGCCTGGGAGCGGCTAAAGATTCCCCAGAGAGAGCTGGTTGATGCTGCCAGGGAAAGAGATGTCTGGGGCCCCCTGCTGGAACTGCTGCCTCCGCGACCCGACCCCGGATAAGCAAGATGGATGGACATACTATCTCGAGATCTCACGGAAGAAGAAAAGTTAACCTATTTTTTTCAGCTGATGTTCGTTGCGCATGTAGCAACAAGGATGCACAGGCAGGTTTGCAAAACACAGTGAACAACGAGATTGAGCGATCAACAAAAAGAACCTTGGCCATATATAGTCGGTGTAAAGGTGAACAATCGAAAATGAGTGAGCAGGCAAGTGATGTTGATCAAGGGGACGATGAGGAATTAGTTAAAAAGAAAGGGGCCTCCTCAGTGGTTTGGAACTTGTTTTGGTTCAAAATGTCAGACCTTGACCAACAAACAATATTATGCGTTGTGTCTTAAGTTGTGTCGCCGTGTTGTTCCAGCTAGAGGCGGAAACACCAGCAATCTCTTTGCCCACCTGAAACAGTCATGTCCGTCAGTATGAGGAAAGCACTCGAATGCGTAACGTTACCACAGATAGGACGTGCTCCGGAGCTAAGACAATCACGACTCCCACTCAACAATCAATCAAGTCAACTCGCTGCCGGTACTCGCCATGAGAAGACGAGCGAGAAATGGAAAGACATAACAAGTGCAATAACACATCACATAGCGAAGGATGTTAGCCATCCAAACCATGGAGAAAGAGGGTTTCAGAAAGTTGATACAAACTCTCGACCCAAGATATGAGATCCCGAGTTGTAAATATTTCTGCCGAAAATGCCTGCCACAGCTTTATATAGAATGTCGGGACAGAGTTTGCAGCGAAATCGCAAACATTGCATTCCTCTCCTGATCTATGGTCAAGCTGTACCACAGAACCATACATAAGCCTCACAATCCATTACGTTGATGGTGACTGGAAATTGCAAAGCAGATGCCTACAGACCTCTTACTTCCCAGACGACAACACCGGGAAAATGATAGCAGCCGGGCTGAGGGACGCACTCTCGAGCTGAGACTTGGAAAAGTCGCGTCAAGTAGGTATGACAACCAACAGTGGATCCAACATGCTAAAAGGCATTACAGCTGAACAAGTGGACAAACCTCGGACACATGCTGCACAATGCTATTGGTGAATTTATTTTTATGAATTATAAAGAAAAACAGCATCAGTTATGTAGGCTAAATCTAAGCACATCAGATTTGTAAATTTGTCTGTGTGTACTTGTGTGATTGCTATTGTATTGTGGTTCTATTGTAATTATTTTCACTCTATTATTTTGATTTCCAGAGAGTGTCCAAAATTAAGCATTCAAAGAAAAGGTTTCCCGGGCCACAGGTGTGCAAGAAGGTGGTTAGCACATTCTCCTACAGCTGGAAAAAGCAGAAGGCATTGATGAGTGCACAGATTGAACGAAACCTGGCCCCACACAAGCTCATCACAGAATCCCCAACAAAGTGGGGATCTCGCCTGCAGATGATGGAAAGAGTCCTGGAGCAGGAAAAGGCTGTTACACAAGTCCTGGCCGCAGACAAGAAAACACGGCACCTTGTACCTAGCTGGCAAGACATCCAGGTCTGGGAATCAATCACAGCAGCACTGAAGCCACTCCAGGAGTTTACAAATGCCCTGTCAGGTGAAGCATATGTGAGTGTGTGACTATTTGAAGCCAGTCATCCACCTGTTAAATACAGAGGTTCTGAATCCAAACGAGGGCAATACAGAACTGACCCAGATAATCAAGACTAAGGTTCTTGAATACTTGAAAGACAAGTACTGTACAACAGTACCCTGCAACAGATGAGCTGCTCACCATGGCTACCTTTCTTGACCCAAGATTTAAGACCACGCACAGGTCCACTGAGAAGCTGGAGGACATTAACGTGAGAGTTGCCTCAGAGACCGAAGCACTCCTGGCAGAGAAGTCAGCCCTTCTGGTGGAGAACACAACCCAGGGAGAATCGTCCCTTGCACAGGATCTAGGGATGGGAATTGATAAGATTTTCGCAATTCCGATTCCATTTTCGATTCTGCTTATCGATCCGATTCCTTATCGATTCTCTTATCGATTCTCATTGTGCAAAAAAGATTACAAACAGGTTTATTAATAAGCATGTAACGGTAACCGCGGTATTATGGTAACCGCAGTATTTTTGGTCACGCGGTAACCTTGGGACTGGCTCGGTAAAACCGTAGGCTAAACTCACTGTTCTGGACTGGTTAGATGTCTTAGTTATATCAAGCTAACTATTGACATCGGTGTGCTTATCGGTGTCATATTTATACAATTTGAGTATTTTACGATCGAGCTAGCTAACCACCTTTAGCTCAATTGGCTCAGTAGCTGGTTAGCGATGAGAGGCGGAGTCCCAGCCCAGTTGATAACCCTCCGTTGCGGGTTGGGGGGATGCAACGGTCGTCTAGGATCCTGCCTCTCATAGCTAACCAGGAACTGGTCACATAGGGCGCATGTTCAATCCACACTAGTCACGTAGCTTTCCGTTGCCCTGGAGGTCCACCCGTCTGTGAGCACAACAGAGGATGCCTGGGATAATTCACTGACAACTTTTGCCTTTTCCTGTTCATAAAGATTTGGCACGATCTTCTCAGCAAAGTGGGTGTGCGACGGGATCTCGTAACGTGGCTCAAGCACATCCAGCATATGTTTAAACCCCTCGTTTTGCACAACGGAATATGGCCTCATGTCTGCAGCTATAAACACCCCAATAATACCTTTTGTAATAGCTTTAGCCCAGTCGGATTCTTTAGCTAAGGGCTGCTTAAATGCCGTGGTGATGAGCGGTTGTTGTGCAGGAGGTTTTTCAAGCTCTTCAGCTCCTCCGCTAGCCATGTCTACCGCTGGCAGCGCCTGACTAGTGTGGATTGAACATGCGCCCTACGTGACCACGTCGCCTACATCCTTTTTTGTTTTATTATTTTTTATAAACCTATCCGCGGACCACGTGCGAACCGTAGAGAGATTTTCTGTAACTAGATGTCAGAACAATCTAGCCTAGATCTGAAACCCCCCCCTTGTCCTCCCATAGTTTCTTTACATTCTCTCCTTCCTCATCTCTTCTTTCTCTTCCTCTTCTGTCATTTTTATTATTATTATTATTTATTTATTTATTTTAGACCTGTCACTTCTTTCATCCAGTCTCCTGCCGTAGAAGCGCAGCATCAGAGATCAGACTTGGGATCTCTGCTCAGCCTCTTTCCCTCTTCTTCTCACTGCTCAACACACCATCTATACCCACAGACCTCCACTATCACTGCTCAACACACCATCTATACCTACCCACTAGGGCTGCTCGATTATGGCAAAAATCAAAATCACGATTATTTTGATTGATATTGAGATCACGATTATTAAACACGATTATTCATTGATTTTTTTTTTTTAATCAAAAGTTTTAACATTTTCTTAACAAATCTAATTATTGACTTTGATAACAATTAATTTATTAAATGTTGACAGTGGCTTTTCTTTTTAACAATGTTCTTTTGGAGACAAATAGTGAACCTTGACCTTGAAAATAAATTAATAAAAGTGTCAAAACTGATAAATAAAGAAGCTTCAAAGCACCGCCACCACCACAGAAGAAGACTACCTCGGAAAAATAATTTCACTATGACAGAACGCGTCTAAATAAGTTATTTAATGGTAGCGCCGAGGCTTCAAAACCCAGCATTTGTTAAAATAGACCCTTTTGCTTAGGTAAGTGACGTTTCATGTTTATCTGACACTTGTAAATATGAGCGCCTCTCCTAAATAAGGCCGACACCGATTTATTTTGACGGCAAAGTGAATGGACCGGCAAAGGACTGTTGTCTGGCATGAGTGAGCGGAATGCGACAACGGGACTGAGAAGGGCTACTTTGAGGGGCAGCTACGACTGTGTAGCAAATTTTACACACCGTGTCAACTTGGTCCAAATCAGTCTCCGCGAACCCATAGTGTTTCCACACCACTGACGTTGTTTTAGCTCTCTTGTCCACCTCTCTTTCTGCTGCCATAATCTTCTTCTTGTCGTGTTTTGTTCGAGAGGAGCATGCGTGCGCCTCGCTTGACAACTCGTCTCGCTTTGAAGTGTTTGTTTTGGGGCTTTGGGGGGTGGGGGAGGGGCCAAGCACAGTATAGCTCTACAGTGTAGGGTGCGCTTGATTTGTGCAAAATCGTTTTATGGCGATTATTTAGTTTTAATGATCGTTGACAGCCCAAATCGTAATCTAGATTAAAATCCGATTAATCGAGCAGCCCTACTACCCACAGACCTCCTCTATCACTGCTCAACACACCATCTATACCCACAGACCTCCTCTATCACTACTGAATAGTGGTGCAACGGATCATTGTTGATCCATGATTGTAAGGAAAGCAGAAGCACTTTAAATTAAAAGAAAAAAACTGTACACATCAGAAATGTGTTTAAAAAATGCTATGGTGTTTTTTCCAAAGTACAGATCTTCTTCCTCTTTAAATTTTGTGTTTTAAAACTGTGTTTAATACCATGATATACCGTACCGTGGACCTTGATACCGTGATATTACCATACCGTGAGTTTTTGATACCGTTACATGCTTATTTATTAACATTAATTTTACTGTTGTACTACTTTGAACATGCCAATTACAGTGCTGTTTTAGGTGTATTCACCTTGATCTAAAAATAAAACTGACATAAACAAATCAGTTTTTTTTCAGACCGACTACCACCAGCCTGACTCTGAACGTCATGGAGATTATTCATATAGTGAAAGCTGGTTTACACAATTAAACAAATGGCACTAACACAATAGACAGGGACTCTGGAGGAGTTGACCGTCGACTACACTAACGTTAGCTGCGCTGCTGTCGTCACTCCGGAGTGCATCAAAAATTGACATTCCTGCAATGTTATCGCATGCTGTCTGGCCAAATGTTTTTGCATATTTGTAGTATTTCCCCCCCTTTGATGATATAGGTTTTTGCAAGCATTGCAAGTGGCCGTGTTGTCATCTTGTCACGTGAAATGTAACCACACTTTCGAACGTTTATGCCTACAAGACATGCTGATCACGATACCAATATTTGACCTGCGATACTATACCAGCCAAAGTATCACGATACCAAGTAGTATCACAATACCGAAGCATTCAAATTTGTAATTTTAAAATTATTTTTATGAAGGTGCAGTGTATTTACAGTACATTACAGTACAGTGTAATCACTTTATATGAGTGGTGCATGAATAACATGCATTTAATGCATTACATTGTAGCTCTATAGGTAAGTAAAAAGATTCTATGCATATTATGAATTATTATATAATAATATTATATATAATATTAAATATTTAACACACATATCTAAAACAACTACCGAATCAGCCATGTATACACACAAGTGTAGTATCACCAACCACCAGTAAAGGTCAGCGGAGGGCTACTGGGTTTTGGTTGATGGCAGTGACGCTTTATCTAGCTTTCACTTTTGTGAAAGTCAAAACCAGATCAAATGACCAAATGTCAAGAGGTGGATATCATTGGATTATCATTCGATTCGTCTCAGCCAACATAATCTTGCTCACATTATTTTAAGGAGTTTGGAGTTGGAATAAGAGGACGACAATTTTCATTCAACAGCTGTGCATGACGACATGACAGCAGGAAGGCTAACGTTACTTCATTAGCTAGCCAGCTGGCTAGCTTTGGCTGGCTAGCTAGCAACAGCAGCACACGCTTTAGGTAAGAGGTTTATTCATTCATTTTTGTAATATTAGCTAATGGCAAGAACACTGCTAAAGTCATACTAACTTCATTAGCTCGTCTGTATTCCAGTGCAAGGTCTGGAGGATGACGAGATTGTAGATGCTTTATTAAGTTTGATGTGTTGCCTTCTTTTGCCTATACGGCATTGTCGCATCGCCTGCACAACGGACGGCCATCATCTATAGCGTTTCCTTGTTTGTCTGGTTTAAAACCCAAATACTGTAGTTCCATATTAAACTTTTAGAGTTATGTTTCTTCAATAATGTTACATTTGATGGTGCGGACTCCGAGCTAGGGAGCGCTTCTGACATGATAGCCTACTGAGAACAAGACTGGCTCGCGCCCAGATATACACAGATAACGTCCATATATATTGTGACTGCGGAGATGTGTGCGCGAGCCAACAAATTGGGAGCTGCACAACGATGTGTCGCGAGCCAGTCTTCTCATTAGTAGAAACCAGTGAATTTGGGAACAGAGGTAACATTGTCCCCCTGCCGTGTTCAACGGTAGTACCGTTGTATAGAGCTTATAGTATAGTTGGCACCGTCACGTTTTGACACCGCGGTAGACCGTTGGTACCGGTATATCGTCTAATAAAACAAAACAAGGCAGCGTGCGTGTGACAACATTGCGCATGCGCAGCAACGACAGGAAAGAGCATTCAGCACTGGTGGTAATGTGGTCACGTGTCACAGGGCAGCACTGAAACCAGAAACAGTCAACAGGCTGGTGTTCCTGACACGGAACTTGTGAAGAAGATTGATGTGAAGATTGGTTGTACTTGATGGTTGAGGCTTGAAAAGATTAGTTTGAAAAGTTTACAGTTCTTAACATATTTGAGTTTGTAATTACCTTATATTACATGATGTAGCAAAACATGCTTTTATTTTCTGTATCTCCTGTGTTTTTGAAGTAGGCCATTTAATTTTACATACAATTTTATTTAATTAATATAGGCCTACCTTCATTCATGTTGCCTGTTTGCACCATTTGAAAAAAAAAAAAAAATGCAGGTACATATGTCCAAATGCCTCACTCTTTCTGGTAATATAACTAACTAACTAATTTGTAATTTAACAACATATTTCATATGTTCACAGATACCGTCCAGACAGTGGAAAATACCGTGATATTGATTTTAGCTCATACCGCCCACCCCTACTCAACATGGGAAGGTCACAGAGACACAGGGTTTGGACTGGCATAAAGCTCTCGACCTAACGAATGCAGCAATACCAAACATGTCCTGCTCGCATGCATGCATGTGCAGAGCCACGAAATGCATTCATGGGCGGACTCATAACTGAGTTGTTATTTATGTTGTTGTTACAAGGTTGAGGAACCAGAGCCCAATAATTTTACTCCCTTGTACATGTACAAAGGATATAACAAAAGGAATCTGAATCTAAGTATGGTTTATACACAAGGGGCTCCTGACACAATCCTACTAGTAGGAGGCAGCACTGAACCAGGTGGTTGTCCTCCCAAATTAGTCCTCCCAACATTACCACCTTACTGAGCAGGGGGAATCAGACTCAGGGAGCGTTAGAAAGTGTGAGGGTTAGTTAGAGAGAAAACAGGGGGGATAGAGGGAGAGAGAAGGGGGTGCTCAAAGAGAAAGGCGGAGAGAGGGCCAGGAAATTACCTGCCTGGAGGTAAAGGCCAGCTGGCAGGTAAACAGACAGTGATGAGAGGAGGAGAGGAGATTTATGAGGAGCTGGGACACGTAGGCCCCTCCCCTGCCTGCAGAGAACACACACACACACAAACACATACACCACACACACAAACACACACACATACACTGACTGGGGTCAGACTCAGAAGTGTTGGACTGGGGGAGGGTTGTTCTTGATGAAAGACAATTTCTTTTATACTTCACCAGTTAGACTACCTGTAATTATACTGAGAATAAATGTGGGCACAGAGTGTAGAGGGGTGTGTGTGTGTATGTGTGTGTGTGTGTGTGTGTGTGTGTGTGTGTGTGTGTGTGTGTGTGTGTGTGTGTGTGTGTGTGTTAGGGGAATGTGTGTGCACGTGAGAGTGAGAGCACGAGGAGGAGGAGTGTAATTTAATACCATGACAAATTACAACTACAAAGGCTACAGACATTCCAGAGCTCCTTCAGTTATCATCAGACAGAGGAGAGGAGAGGAGAGGTGAGGAGAGCACAGCAGAGGGGAAGAGATGAGAGGACAGGAGAGAGGAGGAGAAGTTAGGAGAGGAGAGGGAGAAGACAGGAGAGGGAAAGGAGAGGAGAGAGGAGAAGTTAGGAGAGGAGAGAAGAGGACAGAAAAAGCAGTGTGTTGTGTCTGGGAGGAGGAGGTAGCCTAAACATCTTAACCTGATTAAAGGAACAGGGAGATTAAAAGGCAGGCTACATGGAATAACGAGTTTCAACAGATTAACCCTAACCATGTCCATCAGAGGAACAAATATCACCAGCAGGAGACTATAGAGAACCGGATACTGCTTGTTAGAGGAGCCGTGTCTATGTTTGCCCATGTTTGTAGCCCTACTGCGGCACAGGGATAGTCTGGGATGCAAACACAGTACACAGCTTTTTAATAGGAATAAGAATGCCCACCTGTCTGGAGGGAGCCTAGCCTGGTCCTGGTACAGGGCTGTGAGGGTGAGGAGAGAGAGAGTCTAGCCTGGTCCTGGTACAGGGCAGTGGGGGGGGGGGGGGGGGGGGGGGGAGTCTAGCCTGGTCCTGGTACAGGGCAGTGGGGGGGAGGAGAGGGAGAGTCTAGCCTGGTCCTGGTACAGAGCAGTGGGGGGGAGGAGAGGGAGAGTCTAGCCTGGTCCTGGTACAGGGCAGTGGGGGGGGAGGAGGGAGTCTAGCCTGGTCCTGGTACAGGGCAGTGGAGGGGGAGGAGGGAGAGTCTAGCCTGGTTCTGGTACAAAGCAGTGGGGGGGAGGAGAGGGAGAGTCTAGCCTGGTCCTGGTACAGGGCAGTGGGGGGGAGGAGAGGGAGAGTCTAGCCTGGTCCTGGTACAGGGCAGTGGAGGGGGAGGAGGGAGTCTATCCTGGTCCTGGTACCGGGCTGTGTGAATAGAGCCTGGGTCTGTGAGTGGAAGCTTCGTGCCCTGTGGGCTGTGTAATAAATAATAAGGCAGTGTGTTGCCTGTTTCTGCTCTGATGGAGGAGAAGAAAAGAGGAATGCTCTGAGAATAAAGCTCTCATTCTGTCCAGCAGCAGCAGGACACACTAGTGGTAGTGGACAGCAGCAGTCTGCACAACACTTTTGTTACGTCAAAGGAGACTCAAGCGACCTCCAGCACAGCTCAGCCCAAGCACACTGCCTATGCATTAATTTACCAATATAATAATTTTAACAACTGAAACTATTTTAACAACCAACCTCTTTCAAATGTTGGCGGTTTTAAAGGGAGTGAAATCACCCCTGCGCTAAGTGAGGTGCGTTACATTTGCTTCTTTTACAAGTAGCACCTGCACACATACATGTTATGTACACCTGACAATTACCAGTTCTACCTCACGCGGCCTGTTATCACCTAGTGTGTCGTGACGGACGTGAATAGTAAGAAAAACTGGACTTTGAGAACTGGTTTTCTGTCCGATTATAAATCAGTTACAAAGCATGCTTGTCGTTTAGAATGCAAGAGACCCCGGCTCTAAGTGAGGTGACAGCCATAGCAAGCTTTGCACATACTTTGGTGAATTATGCCTTTGTTTTAACATGGTGAACTGAACTTCGCTGATACGCTCTTTCTCAAAGGGACGTCACAGGGCTCTAGCAATGTATCACTGAGCCTTGATACAAGTCTAGGGCCTGACCTGCCCTGACATCAGTCAGGACTGAAAGGACCAGCACTTGTTTAAGTTGCCACGTTACATCAAATTGAAATGTTATTCACAACGTTTCGAATAAAGGCGCTACAAAATTATCATTGTAGACAATCAATGCACTCTGGGCATGGCCAAGCAGCACAGGCTGTGCATTAGTGAACAGATAGAAGATGTAATGTACTGCATACTGCATCAACAAAGAACAACATACACATACGATGACAGTTAATAATAAAAATCATCTCTAACATGACCGGTGGATTGGTGACATGGTTTATCAAGCTCACCCAGGTATTTGATGCTGAAGCCTCGGGGCGGGTTCAGAGACCTCCGCATCCATCCCTCGCGCAGCACCTCGAGGTGGTCCTCCTTCCCTTGAATCAACAGCACGTGCTCATCTATCCACCCCAGGAAGAAGGTCTCGGACACCGCCTCCGAGACCCGCTGGTTCCACACGTGCTGCGTGTTCTCTGCTTTAAAATCGGCGAAAATCTCGTAGCCGGTGTGATGCCGCGGCAGCTCCTCGCTCTCCGACACCCCGGCCGTGTTCGCCGTGCCCACTCGAGTCAGTACGATGGCCAAGGAGTGTGGGGCTATCTGCAGGAAAGACTCCATTGTCGACTATTTCTGTCCTCTTAAGGTCGTGAACGTTAAGTCATGAACGGTATCAACCATGACAGCATTCAGGTCCATGCACAACTCCTGCATCCGATAGCTACATATGTGACGCTATAAAGCTTACAAGCTAGCTAATATCAGCTAACTAGCTAGGCTACCTTGCTCCCCAAAGCACCGCATAGCTAGCAGCCCAGCTAGTGGCAGCACGTTCAATTGTGCAGCAAACACCGCTTTGTCTACAGTGTGTACCCAGGTCGAATATGTCGCCTCGGTAAACGTTAATGTTACCTTTCAGAGAGGTTTCATGTCCAACGTTCTCCTAGCGGAACTAAAAATGACATCCATGTCTAACGGTTATCACCGGTAAACCTCCTCCATGGTTGGGTAGCTGGTTCGTGAAATCACCCAGGCAACCGTTCTGAGGCTGATGTACTGTAGCTATCACCCTCCCGGGACACCTGCTCCTCCAGACGCATCTCCTGGGGTCGTGCTGTCGCCTCACCTACTGGCGGTCAACATAAACCTCTCCTCGCTTCCTTGCGAACTCAGGGCGTCCGCCTCTCGGTACTGGAGGTATCTCCGGCAGGTAGCCCACGGTGAGACCAGATTTGATCCTCCCGTGGCCTGTCTGGCTGTTGTGGTGTTACTTCGCCCCCTGCAGACCAGAGGCACCATGGCAGACTGGATGAGCAGTGGTCTGGCCAGCATAAACACACACAGGTTCTCCCCAGTGGGCACAGGTCAGTTGAAAAGACTTCATAAAGACATCTTTTTGTGGCGGCTTTTAATTGATTGATTGGTTGATTCTTGATTGAAAATTGAAGTTTCGTAGACGTCTTTTTCTGACGTCATATTTGACGTCGCAAGTCAGACATAGCTATACAACCAGGGCCATGTCCGAATGTCCATACATACATACTATAGTAGCCTACATATTGCAACTCGCATACTAGGCTACAGAGCCTACTATTTAGTACATGCTACTCCACGAAAGCATGTTTAGTATGCGAGATAAATGTAGCATACTACTCGAGTGATCCAGTGAAAGTGACGGCTCCGGCCCGCATACGGTTCATGTTACAGCTAGCCAGGCATATGGAGTTGGTCATCCAACAGGCTCGATCCTCACCTTTCTTTATAGGCCTAATCCAAACTGTGGATTGGCTGTGATAATAATCGACAAAATGTTCTTCCTTTGCCTCGTTTAGCACCAACTGCAACCCTCTCCTCCAAATTCATTCTCTCCGTTAGCAGGGCTAACGTTGCACTCAGTAGCTCGTGCTTCTTTTTATTATTGGGGCTGGTGAGAAGCTTGTGAATAATATTAATATATTATTGTGTAATTATGGTTGTAAATTGAGGTTTTTTGACGTCTAATTCTTTTTTTTTTCTTAATTCTGACGTCATATCGACGTCGCAAGTCAGATCTCTAGACAACCCCAGGTGTTCCCGGCCAGACGGCCAACCTACTAGGCTAACTGCTGACCAGTATGGACAAGTTGCACAGACACCATGCTACCGTCCTCCTGACATGTTGGATGAGGGGATGTGTGATCAACCTTCTTACATCAATCACATGCCATCGTGATTTAAATTGTTAATAATGGTAGGCTATAAAAGAGCAACATTACTGAATAAATACTTGGCAAGAATACATATAATAATAATAATAGGCCTAATAATAATAATAATAATAGTAATAATAACTAGAAAGTACATTTCCTGGAGAAAATGTGAGGTGGGCTAGCTGCTGCAGCTGTATGTAACAACTACTGCTACTACTACTACGGACCGGGCAATCTCCATGCACCCACCGGCGAAGACCATGCATCTCTATCCCACTCAGGGGCTGAATTGTGGTGGTGGGGAGACTCCGCCCCCCGGTGAAGGCCGTGTATCTCTAGCCCCTCTCTAGCCCTCTCTAGCCCCCCTGAGGGGGCTATAGATACACGGTCTTCACCAGTGAGGGCAGGTGGGTGGCCTGGAGAGCGCTACACTGTCCACGACCGGCTCTGACCTGAGGGGGCGGAGTCTCCCCACCACGCCACTATCCATGCTACGGAACCCACAACTAAGCCCCTGAGTGGGCTAAAGACACACGGTCTTTGCCGGTGGGTGCATAGAGATTGCCCGGAGGTCATTGAACTGCCTCTAACCAGCTCTGACCTGAAGTGGCGGAGTCTCACCACCACGCCACTATCCACGCCATGGACCCCACAATTGCCATGGCAACCACAGCGCAGCAGCACAGTAGTACAGCACCAAAGCATACTGTAGAAGACACAGAATTCACTGACTCACTCGCCTTACGTTTCAATGGGGAGCGCAGTTGCCAAACAAATCGTCACACAGCGAAAACTATAAGTCACAGCTTAGATACTTACATTGTACAAATCAGCACAGTTGTGTGAACATTTCAATATATAATATGTGTATGAGCTGTTAAAACTGTAGGCATAGCGACAAGTTAGAAAAAAGTGTAAAGAGTAAAAATGCAAAATTAGCAGCTCAAAAGTTACAGTTCGTTGCCATACGTTTCAATGGGGAGCGCAGTTGCCGAACAAATCGTCATACAGCGAAAACTATAAGTCACACAGCTTAGATACTTACATTGTACGAATCAGCACAGTTGTGTGAACATTTTAATATAGAATATGTGTGTGAGCGTTCAAAACTGTAGGAGTGCCAGCAGTTTATAAAATGTGTGAATATTTTCAAAGCAACAGCTGCCACCACTCTAACAACAAAGTTTCTGAACATTCCAAAAGCAGTTTCAAGCAGTTTCAATGGGTCAAAAAATAGCTTTAAAAGTTTTTTTTTTTTTTTTTTAATCAAAAATCTGAATGGATCCGTTAAAGAGCTAAAGAAAATTGAACATTTTAAAGTTTGAATGAAGTTTCTAGCACAAAGTATGAAGAAGTAGTTAAGGAGACAAAAACGGGGGAGAACTAGAATAAGAAAGAAAGAAAGAAATAGTGGAAATATCACAAATTGTGATAGCTTTTGCAAGCTATCCCACCTAATAATAAAAAAGGAAAGAAAGAAATAGTGGGAATATCACAAGTTGGGCTAGCTTTTGCAAGCTAGCCCACCTAATAATAATAATATTAGTAGTAGTAGTATTTGCTAGCTAGCTAACAACACTTGCCATTACAAGCTGAAAGCATGATGTAGTAGGCTAGTCAAGAAGGGGACAGTAATTCATTGTACAATGTGGTCTGGAAGGCACCTCTGTGTATGTTGGCACAGAGCTGAGGAGGTAGAGCGGCCGCCTGGGGATTGCAAGATCCCCGGTTCGATCCCAGCTCTTGGCATGTGCTGAAGTATCCTTGAGCAAGACACCAGACATCACCCCAAAATCGCTCACATGCACCGCTTCCTCAAGAAGTTCTAAGGGCCTTTCTGTGTGGAGTTAACATGTTATCCCCGTGTTCGCAATGGACACAATACAAAAAACATGCAGAAGAACAGATGCTCATCAGTCTTGTCCCTGACCAGGATTTGGACTTGGTCCCCGGGCGCCTTGAACGATAGCTGCCCACTGTGCCTGGCTGCCCCCGGAGGAGGACGGCTCGGGATGGGATAAATGCAGGGAGATATTTCCCCAGGAGGCCCCCGAAAGTTGCCGCTCACAATATGTAATGTGTCACTGTGTGGCGGAATAAAGACCCCCCCTCAGGTCCTGTAATTTTTTTGTTTGTTTGTGCGAGTCATCACACATGTACCAGAGCTCACCACCTATGCTTGGTGTCTCAGTAAAAGTAAAGTGTATTCTACTCAGGGACCCTGAGCTTGTTCTAGGCTAAATGTTAGGTTAGGTTCTCAGGTTAGAGGTCAGGTGCATTGTGGGTACAATTATCAAATGTATAGTTGTCCTATTTCACAGCATAGATTAGATGATTTTTATTTAGGTAGTTCGATCATGCTGGAGAGATCAGAGAAGAGTATGGCTAGTCATGTGCGTCCAACCATGACAGTTATGGGTTAAGCCCGCGGTAGGCCTATACTTGCTGTTTAACAACACGTAGGCTATGTATAGACAAGCACATATTTTAAGATGCGTTAATCTCTGAGGACCTGCACAACCAACCGTAGCCAACGCTCCAAAGGAACGCAGGAGACTCGTGGTAGCCATCTTTGTATGCGAATGTGTAGTTAAAAGCAAGTACAGTACCGCAGGCTTTAGGTGGTGAGTCTGTGGTTCAGCCGTAGAATGCACTGCAGCGGTCCCTACTTCTGTGATTGAAGTTTGGGTACAAGCTTAGAGGCTTGTGCTACTGACATAAGGATCTCTGAATAGTACAGGTGAACGAAATCCAGCTCTGCGAAGCTTCATACAGCTGTGCTTTGGAATGCCATGCTTGTTAGCCAAGGATGCAATTTGAACAACTCACCCTAAACGGAACAAGCATCTCTCGGAAAACAAGAAACGGGGCGAATCAAACCCAATGGATAGAAGCTACATGTACATATGTATCATACTACACTGAATCTAGCCTCAAGATGGTTGGACAATTCACAAATGCAGAAACAGGTAACTGCATCTGCTTCATTTTCAGGGACAGCTGTGGCTCAAGAGATAGAGTAGGTAGTCCAATGATCACAAGGTTGGAGGTTCAAAACAAGGCTCCTCCTGTGCACATGTTAAAGTGTCTTTGGGCAGGACACTGAACCCCACATTGCTCCCAGTGAGCAGGCTAGCATCTTGCATGGCAACTGTTGACATTGGTATGTTAATGAGTGAGAAACCATTATAAAGCACTTTGGATAAAAGCACTACATGAGTGCAGTCCATTTACCATTTATTGCCACGATGCAAGCAAAAAACTGACTGGTGCACATTAACAATTGAGGAGTAATTTGCGCATTTTTCTGGATTTTCAGAATTGAAAGAAAGTTCTCAGGGGTCATTATACTTTTCACATAGTTTCTACTATGATGTGAACCAATAAGGGAGTGGAATTTTTCTCCTTGACTGGAAACTGTGATGTGTTACCCTTCCATATCTTTTGGTAACATACAGTACATCTGAATCTTTTGGTTTAGCACTCCATTGGGAATCCATTTGTTGAAGCGCAACCTCCTTTTTCAATTAACTTTTCACATAGAGTTTAGAGCTTCATGAATTAAATACTATGCACATAAAATGAATAACACATGTCATAAAAATTGTAGTTTCACTCTACTTCCCTCAACCTTTCACATGCAAACCATCTTAGCTGTGCTAACCTAATTTATAACAGGATGACATCCAGGAGGTTGACACACCTCAGACCTTCAGTCTGGCCTACAGTGACTTTTTCTTTGTTCCATTGTCCCTGAAACCTATTCAAGATTTACCGTCCTTTCTAATATCTATATAGTGTATATAATATATAGTGTCTCAACTCTTGACCAATGTTGATGACGTATGCCATTTATTATGACGTGTACAGATGGGTTAGCCAATCAAATCCCTGGAAGTGTCACACCTGTGTATTGTTTGAATATAAGACCCTGCAACACCGTTGGGACATAAGCATTTCGTTCAGACATAAATAGCTTGGTACAGTGATTATAAAAACAAAGTTAGAAGGAATAAAGATAGCAAACACAAAGCAGTTGAATTAGGAGACTCAATCTCTTGTTAGTAGTTTAAATAAACTTTAAAACAAAAATAAACTTCAGCTGAGGGCTCGTCACCGGCAGGGCCTTCTGATCTCACTTTCACCAAACCACTATTTGCTCCACAGTTTTCTGCTTGATTTTTAGCTGTGACTCACCCAAAGAAAATGTGTGTATGTGTGTGTGCCTATAGGGCAATTATGAGTGAGTTTGCCTGGTGGTGTCTGAACTTGAGTTATCTCCCCTCTCAATCCATACACAGTTCTAAAAGTCAATGTTTAATTTTATTTCAAAATCCCAAGCCATTGTTCACCTGGTCATTTTCATGAAAATTACCAGAAACGTTCCACCCCTTTGCAACCTTGGGAAGAACTCTCAAGAATAGTTCATTTTCAGCATCTACAATCATCAGCTGAGGCCTTCACTAAACCACTAGACTATAGGACATCTATGCTGCCCCACACAGTTTTCTGCTTGATATTTAGCTGTGATTCACCCAAGGAAAATGTGTCTGTATGTGTGTGCGTGTCTATAGCGCAATTATGAGTTTATCTGGTGGTGTCTGAACTTGAGTTATATCACCTCTCAACCCTTACAGAGATCTAAGAGTCAATGACAATGATTTTTTTTAAGCTTCATTTAAAGCTGCAGTATAAGATTAACGATGCAGTGTGTAGCACTGTTTGGCTCTGCTAGACCAATTATAATAATTACTTGAAATGGTAAGCTGCCAGCCTGAAGCATATACAGTATAACCATGATACAGTAGCACATAGGTCGGTCCACAAAGCTTTTCCAGGATAACTCAAAAAGTCCATGACCAAAAATGCTCTAAATCTGCATGCTGCAACTAGAGACCATGAGTAACTACTGTATGCTAGAAAGGATTACCATGATTTGTCCATAGGTGGCACTATAGTAGCCAATTCAAAACACAATTTTAAAACGCTGGCATTTCCAAAAATGTACAGTATGAGACTTGGTACACTTATGTCTTTCCTCATGGGGAACAAATTTTCCTCAAGAACCCATAAGGTCTGCCATGATGAATTTTTCTGCAGGTTGAATTTGTATTAGATTGATAAGACCTCACAAAAATGAAAAGGTTTGTCATAAAACAAACATTGTTTGAGGAAAGGAAATTCTGTCTGTAGTGGTAGCAGAGGCTATGTGGTCAATCTGTATCAAGTTCAAGTTCAAGGCTTTTATTGTCATGTGTATTATAAAATACAATGAAATGCACTGTGCCGGGCACTCTCAGACATCAAGACATGACTTAAGACATAAGACAGTAAGACATTACAACAATATGACAGGAGACGTTTACAAAATAAGACATTAAGACACTATAGACACTACGAAATACGACAATTAGACATTAAGACATTACAAAGAGACATTAAAGTGCATAGAGCAAAAGTAGGAGCATCAGAGATTCATCAGCCTAACTGCCTGTATGAACTTTATAATCTGAACTAACATATCCAGTTGTAAATCACCCTTCCAAATCTGTGCTCCATAGCTAATAGCATTCACATCTGGAATACCACTGAAGAGACTGGGTCAGTTGTTTACTGAGGAGGGTGAGAAGTCCACTCATTTTTTCCACTCATTTTTCACTTTAGATAAACAGGATAGGACTATAGATAGAGTTTGTCTTCATTTAAATCTGTCAAAAAAGTAAATCATTTCAAATACTATTGCCTTGGTTCCATTGGTTCTTGGCAAGCTCAATCGATATAATATATTTCAGCAATGACAGATTCATTAATACTTAATGTTTTATTTATTTAACATGTATTTAAATAGGGTTAAGTCTATTGAGACCTAGGTAGGCTATTCTTTACAAAGGGTATGGACCTGTGAACAATCAAAGGAAAATGCAACTTGCCCCAGATCCAATTTTGGCTGAGTTCAACATATCTAAGACAAAGGTTAGTTAAACTGTGCCAAAAAAGCAAAGGACTGCATCAATGAAACAATATCACACAACGGCTGTTATTCGGTCGTACTGTAGGTACAGTACAAGGCTGCTGGCACAAACATAGAGCCCAGGGAAGAACTACAAAAACTATTGACTTAAGGCTGTGACTGCTTGAGTTTCGACCCATACCAATCTATGCTTATGATCCTGAAGTTCACAACACTATTGTTCGGCTGTGGATCCCCAGGATTACTGAGGAACAATGAAAAGCATGAATAGACTCGAGGCTTACTGACGTCGACCCATCATCTCAGTTTGGCAGTGGTTATGTTTCTGATAGATAAGTAACACAGATAATAGCATCAGTGTTCCTTCTTCAACAGTTACAGCAAGTCACATGTGTTTGTCTGGACACCAGTGTATAAACTCTCAATCTCACCGGTGGTAGTCAGAACACACAGACGACATAGACTGGTAAGTAAGTACATTTTATTTCTTATATTATTTCTAGAGTGGTACGTACTGGACTGTACATTTAGCAAAAATATCTCATATATGGTTCTGGGCCACATAAATAGCTCCAAATATGACAGATTTATTAAAATAATTTTTATTTTAGATTCTTCCACAATCTGAGGACTGACGCGCATATATCATGACATCTCGACAGCTGACTGTCCTGTTGTTGATTTCAGCCATCGCTGGAGAAAGCGCAGGTAGGGGAGGGTATTCTGTCTGTATGTGATCTGTATCCACTCCACGAGGAGAGAAGTCATCTCTGTGTGTTAGTCTACAGTAGATTACGTAATAAGTAAACATTTTGTCAATTTAAACTTGTGGGACTACTATGTACTGTCAGATTATGTCATTTATACTATACATAACCTACTGTTTGTCTTTTCACCACAACTTCTATTTTTTTACAGTTCTCTCCAACACCTCCCCCTCTCAGGACATCGGACCACCACCATCAACGATCGGTAATTGGCCATTTAGTCCATATAGACCAGTCGTCCCCAGAACCCGTGATATGGGTATTGCAAATGGGCACCATACAGAATGGAGAAATTATTTTGCTCCTGAGCCGAAGTCCCAAATGATCACTTGATCAACCAAAATACATTTCCATGCAACAACAAGCCTACAGTAGTGATCGCTAAAGCTGTTAGCATAAGTGAATGGAGTAGAACATAGCGAAAATTAGCAGAACAGTTAACGGACAGTTTTTGTTTGGCAAGTCCCATGTGAGTGATTTGGTTTGGCTAACTTTAGCAAGCTAGCTACAATACAGGGTGGACATAGAGCGCACACATTTTGGGCAATGCTGACCAACGGCACAATAATTAGAGTATGCTAACTGGAACATTCGCACAAGGTAAACACATTGGATAAAACATTCAGATAGTAGCGTTTGTATCAAGGTGGGGTTCTATTCGGAGTGGTATTTCTATTAACTGGCTTGACTTGGGTGCAGTAGATATGTACGCCGGAGCAGCGCATTGTGAAAGGAGAGGCGGTTCCAGAGCAGTATATGTTAAAATTTGCCAAAACGTTAATTATTTAAAAATCCAACCTGTCACCGTCTGCCCGGGAGTCCTGCGGATACCCATGCCAAATATGAATCAGGCCAACGGTGTCCGAGGAAAGTGCAGACAGACAGACAGAGAGTTGCTAATTTATGTGCTATAGTATTAAAAATAAGAATACTGTATATTTATTCAATGCTTTTCCAGAGGAGGGAGGGAAGTGTGTGTGTGTGTGTGGGGGGGGGGGGGGGGGGATAACCTGGTTCTTAGGTCAATGTGTAGCGCTCAACTGGCTATATCTAAATTTAATATACACTTTAGATTAAGTTCTGAGTTGATGGAATTGAAAGAGACTTAACATGTACAATGTATGTCTGAACTGACTGTGTCCTGTCAAGTTGTGGGGGTGACCAGCTGTGATGCGTGTGATGGGCATGCCAACTGCTACGACACACGTGTGATAGGTCTGATCCAGAGCCCGCCTCCTGTCCAGCCACTCGCCTGCTTCTGTTATGGAGGTTTTGTGGGTGACGGCCTCACCTGCTACAACACCACGACCTGCACTGCTGCTGGTCAATCCTGCTGCCGCCAAGGTTGGTTTGATTTGGTTTATGGGTTCACAAAACTTCTAGCCATAGTAGGCTACCTTAAAAAGGTTTTTTGTCAATGCACTATGATTGCCGTTTGTTGGTCTTGGGCACCCAGATACATGCTCCTGCGTGTAATATACAGTGTGTATATATACACTATATTGCCAAAAGTATTCACTCACCCATCCAACAGATGACAGAGCGGGGTCAGCGGATGCTGAGGCGCATAGTGCGCAGTGGTCGCCAACTTTCTGCAGAGTCTATCACTCCAGACCTCCAAACTTCATATGGCCTTCAGATTAGCTCAAGAACAGTGCGTAGAGAGCTTCATGGAATGGGTTTCCATGGCTGAGTAGCTGCATCCAAGCCATACATCACCAAGTGCAATGCAAAGCGTCGGATGCAGTGGTGTAAAGCACGCCGCCACTGGACTCTAGAGCAGTGTAGACGCGTTCTCTGGAGTGACGAATCACGCTTCTCCATCTGGCAATCTGATGGACGAGTCTGGGTTTGGCGGTTGCCAGGAGAACGGTACTTGTCTGACTGCATTGTGCCAAGTGTGAAGTTTGGTGGAGGGGGGATTATGGTGTGGGGTTGTTTTTCAGGAGCTGGGCTTGGCCCCTTAGTTCCAGTGAAAGGAACTCTGAATGCTTCAGCATACCAAGTGATTCTGGACAATTCCATGCTCCCAACTTTGTGGGAACAGTTTGGGGATGACCCCTTCCTGTTCCAACATGACTGCGCACCAGTGCACAAAGCAAGGTCCATAAAGACATGGATGAGCGAGTTTGGTGTGGAAGAACTTGACTGGCCTGCACAGAGTCCTGACCTCAACCCAATAGAACACCTTTGGGATGAATTAGAGCGGAGACTGCGAGCCAGGCCTTCTCGTCCAACATCAGTGTCTGACCTCACAAATGCGCTTCTGGAAGAATGGTTGAAGGGAGTTGAAGCTGTTATAGCTGCAAAGGGTGGGCCGACGTCATATTAAACCCTATGGATTAAGAATGGGATGTCACTTATTACTTATACGTTCATATGCGTGTAAAGGCAGATGAGCGAATACTTTTGGCAATATAGTGTATATATATATATATATAGGCCTATATACTTACTTTATACTGTATAGTGTATATATATATATATATATATATATATACATATAATAAATGAACTGCAAAAACAAATAACTAGCATGTTTAAGTCATAATCACCAGTTAGCAAAACTGAATAATTGTGGTAGTGTCATGGAAACAGCAAACACAGCTGGCTGCCTGGTGTTTCTTATCTTCTTAGATTTGTGAATTTGGAAATTGGGATTTGAAGCATTTACTAACAGTCCCAACGCGGTTCCCAAGGTTACCATTGGTGGTTGGACCTGGGCTGCGTAGACGTTGACGAGTGTTCCCTCGAAAACGAGCCCTGTGGCCCTAACCTCGTCTGTCAGAACACGCCCGGGGCCTTCGACTGCCTGGGCCCCTCCTCCAATGCCAGCTCCACCCCCTTCTCCAGTTCCCACTCGGTGGAGTTTCAGTGTGGGGGGACACTCTGCCCGGCAGGCCAGGACTGTATCAGTGTCAGTAGTACTCCTCGCTGTGCTGACCCTTGTGAGCACTACTCAGTTCTGAATGATCCCTGGCGCGCCACCAACTATAGAGCAGACAGCCCACACTGTGACCACAGCGTCAACTGGAATGGGTGGTATCGCCTGTTCTTGGGGGACACCAGTGTTCAGATGCCAGAGAGGTGTGTGGACAAATCTATGTGTGGGACCAGCGCTCCTCTGTGGCTCGCTGCTCCTCATCCACTCCTGGCCAATGGGGTACAGCAACGCAGAATCTGTGGAAGCTGGACTAGCGGCTGCTGCACCTTTGAACAGAATCCAATCCACGTCAAAGCCTGTCCTGGAAACTATTATGTCTACAAATTTGTCAATCCAACAACTTGCTCCCTCGCCTTTTGTGCAGGTATTGAACCCATTATCAGTTATTGTTTATTCTAGCACATGATGAGACCGTTTCTGACTGGAGCAGAACCTAATCCTGGTCTAGAGGGTACCAGAATTTGGTATAAATCTGTGTGTGGGAAGAGAGTGTTCAACTTCATAAATTGTAAATCATGTTGCTGATGTGCTGACTGAACTTACTCTGAACGCCAGTCTACCCACCCCTTTCTGCTCCTCTCTTCCAGATGTCAACACTAAGGTTTGTGCAACCTGCAGATTGACCGAAGCCTGTGTGAGTGATGATAAGATCACCTGGAGATGTGAGAGCAAAGGTAAATGTTTTGTTAAGCTGGGTTCACATACAAAACACAAGAGCCATTTTAAGCAGTTTCAAAAGGTTTGTATTTGTAATTAATCACCGTTTAATGTTTGTAATCTTCTTTTGTTCTGAGTCTTGAACATTCAAAATGTAATTCTATTATAAAACTGCTCAAACCTGTCTTATGTTGTATGTGAAGCCAACTTAAAGGGGAAGTGTGCTATTTTAGATGTTTTGCCTATATGTGGTCTGTCAACCATAAAGACCATAATTTCACTGATTGTTCCAGTATTGAGCTAACTGCAGCTTTTCTGGAGGCTCTCACTGGGCTACAATAGAAGTCAATGGGGCACCTGTAAATGCGTTGAAAACCTATGCTAAATGTGCTTTTCCGACTGAGTCCATGTCCATGTTTTAGACATGTCCGTTTTTTACAGCTCAAGTGCGTAATGGTCCAGGGTGAAAGGCTGAAGCAGCCGAGCCGGAAAGTGCACATAACATTACGCACCCTGCCACCCTGAAGTGACTAACACTACGCACACTGTATTTACACAGAGAAAGTGTTAGGCACCAAGCACAGGCAGCACATCAGAGAATCTGAGTAGCCTGTGAAAGACATTCCTTAAGTCTGCATGGCCGCTACGCTAAGCACGGACTGGGAAAGAGATCCTGTGGAGTGCGGAACCATCACGCAGGTACAAATGAAGATACCGATAACTAGGATGGCTGTGTACAAATTTCCTGAACCTCGACACCCTTAAATAGGGCAGTCTAAGTTGACACACCTCGGATAGAGTGGGCATGCAAATCGGTCGGTGCAGTTCCACCTGCTGAGTCGTATAAGCCGTTGCGATGCAATCGCATAACCAAAGAGAGAGGCATTGTGGTTGTGACAACCGAATTGATGCTGTACGGTCCATGTAACATGCCAGCGTGCGCATAGGACAAAGACAATGCATCCACTCCTCTATCACATGCAGGTGAAGAGGAACGAAGGCATTGAAGATAGCTACCCTCAAGCTGTATGAGCTTGTCACAATCTTAGCTGTAAATGCTGGGTTAGGACGCAGCACTTCCCCACTGAAATCGTAGATCATATCTTATCAGTCTTTGTTTAAATTGAAAAGAGGATGAAATGGCAGACATGGGCTTATATAGCAATGCTACTCCATCCTGATTGTCTGAGGCGAGTGTATGAATAAATTATCAGCTGATAAGAGTGGTCAAGTCTGATGTCACTTTTGTTGTCGGAAATGTTTGGGGTCGATGTTGCTAGTGATATGCTAAACCTTTTTGAAACTGGACTAGGCTTACATGAGTCGAATGTCTTTCTGATGTGCTGCCATTTTTACTAGGGTAGCTATAAAATGCATGTGAAATTTGCGTTCATAGAAAATAAATATGTCCATGGAAAAATAATAAAATCATAATTTATCTTAGTTACAACAACATTGAGCTGTTGGTAGTATTGGGTTTATATGTGTGATATTAGTTCAGTTTGGTATCTAATGTTCTCTAGTGCTAGCTCAGTTTATGAAAAAATTGTGGTCATTTCACTGTTGTTGTCCAGTTTCAATAATGGTTAGCATATTTCAACATCGACCTCAACCAATTAGGCTTCAAAATTCACAAAACCCATCTTGAAGTTTTAACTTTTAGAACAAGACATACCTCTGGGAGTCTGTTAAACACAGACCTTATTTTCAGCATTTTTTGCCAATCCCATTAATTTTTACAGAGGGATTTTGGATTCCAAATCCAAATGGCAACGATGCTAACTTCTCAACCTACAAAATTACGACATCACCTCGCCACTCTATACATTTGCGGAGGAATAGGAGCATAGCCCCTGAGGGGCGGCGCCTGACATAGAACTTGTGGTGTCTTTATGCTTTAGTGAGTCCACAGCTGGCGTGTGGGCGGAGCATCATGCAGGTGGGTTTACTACTGGCTCAGCTTGAAGAAACTGGATTGGATGCTTCCTCTGCTCACCTGGCCGATGCTCGCTGCTCCTCCCACGAGGAGCATAACGGGATCGTCTGGTACCAGGTGGAGCGCAAGGAGGGCAGCTGTGGAAACATTCTGAAGGTGGGAGAGAGAAAACCAATAAACACTGATGAAATTGCACAAAACAGTTGCATACCTTGCACAGTAAATTGTGTTCTGCATACCTAGCTATCTACCTACCTACTGTAGCTACCCTGCTCCCTACTGTACCTACCTACCTACTGTAGCTACTGTAACAACCTACCTACCGTACCTACCTACTGTAGCTACTGTAACTACCTACCTACCCTACCTACCTAGCTGCTAACCAGGGCCGGCCCTAGGATTCTGGTGGCCCTAAGCAAGATTTTTTGGGGTGGCCCCCCAAAACACTCCCAGCGCAACCACCAAACTAAACGCATGCACGTACACACATAGAGATGGACAAGTGAATTAACAACAAAGCTCGCTTTATTTGGATATAAAAAAGTTAGTTAAACAATTAACAACTGCGCAAGGTTCCACTAGGCACACACTTGCCAAAAAGATCCTGTCTCTAAGTTACACTTTGTGTCATGTGACTGTGAAATCAAACCACAATCAGCCTACAACACTCGTTTTAGATACAATACCACATGGACTATCGGGTGTCGCCGTGGAAACTCATCACTTTACAAGACTCTCAGTCCTGTGAATCTCGCCGCGAGACGAGTGAAATAATTTTAACTGAACACAGCTTCTAGGTAGCGAAGATCTTCAAGTCGGTCCTCTGACAGGGTAAAAGCTGCTAATCGTCCCTCTGTGTAATTCCAGACGTCCCCTATGCACCTGTGACTGCGCTTTTGTGCTTCGTCTCTGGTGCGTTTTAAAGCGATGATGAGTTCCCTGTGGACCACACCATCGTTCTCCACGAGGGGAGGTATAGCTAAAGTACCTATAAGCCAGATTCAACGGGAGATTTAGATAAGAGTGAAGTTGGGGAAGGAGGGAGGGGGAGGGGCCACAGGTGGATTGCATTCAACTGCATGTGGCTTATTATAAAATCATTCTGTTATGAGATCTTTTCGTTTTATTGCATATTAAATAAGAATGGCAGTTTTTGGATATTGGATACATGACATAATGTAACAATATGTCAAAAAATAAAAAAAATAATTTAAAAAAACTACCTACCAGCTACTTTGCTACCTACCTACCTACATAATGTACTGTAACTACTTGGTTATGTTCCCTCAGCCATGTTCCCTCAGCCCCATGTTCCCTCAACCCTATGTTCCTTCAACTCTACTATATGTTCCCTCAGATCAGAACCTCTGCCAGTGAGGTAATGGTTTTGCCCCTGTTTGTTTGTTTGTTAAAATTCCAGGTGTATTTGCTAAAAGGAGGCATGGCAAAGGGCCTTAATTGGCCCACATGGGTACATAACTTACCACATCATAAAAAGTTAAGAACAGATTTACACAGAACTTTGTGGAAAAGTTTGTCATGGGCCAAGAAAGAATGTATTAAATTGTTATGCCAAATTGGCCAAAAGGGGGCATGGCCTATCATAAAAAGGTGCACAACTTCCGAACTGATTCACGCCACAAAACTTTGACAAAGGCATCAAAATGACAAAAAGGGAGCATCACAGTGATTGTGGTCTATCACAAAAGTGCATAACTTCAGGTTTCACGTAACACCACACAACTTTGATATAAGGTTTGTCATAGGGCCAAGGAACAACTGACTGATGCCAACCAACTTGCCACCCTAATTAACCAAAATGGGGCATGGTGGTGGGTGTGACGTATCATAAAAAGTTGCATAACTTAAACATGAATTCATACAACACAACAGATTTACTTTTCATGTGACAAGTCACGAGTGAATTTTTGATGTGTAGGCATCAACCTGATCCCCCTCATAAGTTACGACGAGAGTAAAGAAGAATTCTCTAATCTTAACAAATCATGCGCTGAGCCAGAGTAAAGGGCTACTTTCATAGGCAGTCATACTAAGGCCTACATTTCCCACAATCTGTGCACATCATTTTCCTTTCCTGTCGGAAGTTACAGATCAAAAATTACATATTTCGATCAGAAAACAATACATTTCATGTCTGGCAGTTGAGAGAACAGGGCTGAAGGAAGATAGCTAGGTACCTACCTGAGGGTGAGGAGTGGGAACACACGCTGTACCTCCAACCTGCCAACACTACTGGCGTAGCTTTTTCACTCATGATATGTACAGTAGTATATAATGTCTGTGTGTGGCCTCATCCAACTCCCCCTCTTTTCCTCCTGCTCTTCTTCTAGACCAACAGCAGCCATGCCATCTACTCCAACAGTCTGTTTATCTACCCGGTCCGCAACCTGACCGTTGTTCCACCTCTAAACATCCCTTTCTCCTGCTATTATTCTCTGGAGACAGAGACCAGCCTGGACGTGGCCATCAGACCATCCCCAGTGTAGGTGGACACTTGACGCATGCACACACACACCTTTTTTTAGTCTTCTTTAGAGTTGTGTTTTGTTGGTAGATCCACTGTCTGTTTAAACTTTCAACTTTAATTATTCTTGACTTCTCTTAATTACTCTCTTTTTCTTAATGACTCTCTCAGGGCCGGCCCTAGGATTCTGGTGGCCCTAAGCAAGATTTTTTGGGTGGCCCCCCAAAACACTCCCAGCGCAACCACCAAACTAAACGCATGCACGTACACACATAAACAACTGTGCAAGGATCCACTAGGCACACACTTGCCAAAAAGATCTTGTCTCGAAGTTACACTTTACAAGACTCTCAGTCCTGTGAATCTCGCCGCGAGACGAGTGAAATAATTTTAACTGAACACAGCTTCTAGGTAGTGAAGATCTTCAAGTCGGTCCTCTGACAGGGTAAAAGCTGCTAATCGTCCCTCTGTGTAAATCAAGACGTCCCCTATGCACCTGTGACTGTGCGCTTTTGTGCCAAGTCTCTGGTGCGTTTTAAAGCGATGATGAGTTCCCTGTGGACCACACCATCGTTCTCCACGAGGGGAGGTATAGCTAAAGTAGCCTATAAGCCAGATTCAACGGGAGATTTAGATAGAGTGAAGTTGGGGAAGGAGGGAGGAGGAGGGGCCACAGGTGGATTGCATTCAACTGCATGTGGCTTATTATAAAATCATTCTGTTATGAGATCTTTTCGTTTTATTGCATATTAAATAAGAACGGCAGTTTTTGGATAGGGGATACATGACATAATGTAACAATATGTAAAATAAATAAAAAATATATTATTATTTTTTTCCTCCTGTGATGTGGCCCCCCCTAGTGGTTGTGGCCCTAAGCGACTGCTTGGTTATAGCAGCGGCCTGCTCTCTCTTAATTAATCTCTTCTTTAATTACTCTTGACCTCTTGACAGAACTGATGATGCAGTTGAAGGAGTTGGTCCCAAAGCCAGGGCTGTCATGTCTCTGTTCCGCAACAGCAACTACACCGAGTCTTACCCAGCAGGCCGAGTCACCCTGCCCCTGGGCTCCGTCCTGTATGTGGGCGTGTCCGTAGAGGAGACGGAGGCTAAGCGCTTTGTGGTCGTTCTGGAGAACTGCTATGCCAACCACTCCCCAAACCCTGAGGACCTCAAGAGATACTTCCTCATCCAGCACAAGTATGAGTGTGTGTATGTCCAGTGTCCACATACAGTATGTCTAACTCTCAGAAATAAATTTCTCTACAGAAAAAACTTCTCTACCCCCTCTTTCAGGTGTCCTACTGACCGTCGCCAGGTGGTGGTGAGTGAGAGCGGCTCGTCCCTCAAGGCTCGCTTCTCTGCGCTGCTCTTCCTGTTCCTGGGGGACTACCACAACATCTTCCTGCACTGCAGCCTCAGCCTGTGTGACCAGAGGAGCTCTTCCTGCACTCCTGTAAGTTCTCAAACCCTCCTCCCTGGTCTCTCTGACTATCTCTCTGACACTGTCTCCGACTCTCCCTGCTCTCTCTGACTCGTTGGCCTTTCTCTGGTCTCTCTCCACAGAAGTGTTCCGGAAGAGCAGTCCGCTCCATCTCAGATTCCCCCACCCTCACGCCCCTCACCATTGGACCAATCACTTGTGAGTATGAACCTCAGCTCCACCTCAGAACCTGTCAGTCACACAGGTTGATGTTGTCATGGCAACAGTCTCCCAGGTGACAGTGGCTGCGTTCCGATTCGCGTACTTCCATACTATATAGTATGCCAAAAATGGATGTAGTATGTCCCAATACATACTGTAGTATGCCACTTGCAGTATGACAAAAAATACCAGGATGTCCTACTACATCTGGTCGTATTTTGCAGTATGCAAGCCAGCAGACTTTTTGGCTATTCTGACCCACAATCCTGTGCTCAGCAGAAATTATGTCACATGTGCGAGTCGCGCCGGAGGAGTTTTGATGAATCCCAGCTGTGGACTAATGTCGCTTCATGAACAGCGACGGATGTGGTAAAATTTCAAGGCGAAATGTTATGACAGGGTAGTATGTCCCAATTGGATGCCTACAGTGTGCAAAGTACGTACTTTCTAGGGGCAGCTGTAGTGCATACTGGTAGTAAAAAGTAGAAGTGTGCAATTCGGAATGCAGCCAGTGTGTTTGTATCTGACCTCTGACCTCCAGGGGACCAGACGCTGGAGTGAGCTGATGACATCACACTGCCCTCAGAACTGCTACCTGGATACGGACATCATGTGATCTAATCAGATAAACTTCCTCTTGTTCGTCTATGCAAATATAACCTATGATCAAAACTCTACAATGTTGAGTGTCAGAATATAATATCCCCTCTCATCTCTCTATTAGTTAATACACATGTATGATCATCTGATCTTCCATGTAACTAGTGGATGAATAGTAACCTATTAGAGTGACGTGCTGTAATTTAAATCAGTTGAAATGTCTTCTACTGGGTATGGGCTAAATACATATTCTAAAATAATGTTGATGCTTTGTATGAGTCTATATTAAAGCTATAAAAGCTATTCTGATAATTAATGTATAGTAGTGCTGCATAAATCATGTTTCATGTTGCCCTTAATTTAGAAATTTAGAAATATGAACTTGGCACCGTTGGAAATGGTTAGATTCTCTACATTTAGATCGTCTTGGGTTATAGGCAACAAAGTAGAATAATGTAGGTTTGGTTGGTGGTTATCTAGAACACCTATATCTAGAACACCACCTATATCTAGAACACCAATATCCACAGTGGCACAGTCTCACAGTAGGAACGTCCTGGGTCCATTCCTGCTTGGGAAGGACCAGTTGGGAGGCTCCAATCTTGGCGTTTGTGTTGCTAGGTGAAAAAAATGTCATACCGTGAGAAAAGGATGTAGGCAAAAGATAGACCTCCAGCTGGCAGAAATGAATGGACCAAGATTTCCTAAGAAGTCATTGGTCAACAATGAACACACCCTGCCTTAAGGCCACGCCCACCTTCACGGTGATTGGCTCCACAGCCTATGCCAATAACGTATTGGTTATAGGTCATAGAGGCTCCCAGCATATTTTTTTTCAAATGCCATTCATTTTTCCCATAGTGATTTTGGACGCCCCACAATGGCGGCAATGCTAGGCTTTTCAGCCTACAAAGTGATTGAGTTTTGTTGTAAGTCACATACAGTAGGCTCTGTTTCAATGTTACGTGCACTATTTACTCTCTGTTGTGGCCTCAATCTTCATCACCAGTTTTTCTGTGATGAAAGTTGTTGATTTGATTTATTCTGCCAATGGGTGTGTGTTCGGTTTTGAATGCAACATACTGCAGTAGTTTTATCATGATTTGTCTCTGTCTCTCTCTCTCTGTATATATATATATACAGTACATACATACATACATACATACATACATACATACATACATACATACATACATACATACATACATGCATACATACATACATACATACATGCATACATACACAATGGGTTATACTTGGAAATATAGATTATCAAAACTGTTGGAGGGGGGCACAGACCCCCATACCTTCACTCGGTTTCTTTACTCACAAATACCAAAATATCAACCTTGAAAAAAGTGACATGGAATTTGCACAGTAATTTTCTAATGTGTGCCAGTGCTAAATGTGGTAAAATTGGGCTGTTTTTTTGAGCATTTTCACAGTTTACATTTCACACCCCATAATGTTCATGTTGATGATGATGATGATGATAATGATGATGAGAAGGATGATGATGAGGATGATGATGATGATGTTGTTGATGATGATGATGATGATGATCATCCATCATCATCATTCAATTGGAGTTAGGAGGGACAGTGTGATGCCTCCCATCAACAGGAGCTGGAACTCAGTCATCTTCTATTTGTTTACAAGGATCCCCATAGGCTGAATAGGTGATGATAGCCAGATGAACAATCTCTCCTGACCGGGTCATAACTAGGGGTCAGGATCTTCAGCTGACCTCCATCTCCCTCTGCTCCTGTGGGCTGCCACCAGCCTTCCGCTTCATACACACCCTGGACACACAGCAGACAGGCCACAGTCAGACTCCACTGGACAACCCAGAATATCTATCCAGCTTTTGCAACTGTCTCTCAGTACCAACGTCGATGTCAACATACCCTTGGAGGGGTTTCACCTGATGGATGAACTCTGGAAGTTCCTCATCTTTGGTTTCGGGTAGCAACAAACTCAACAAACCAATCAGAATGGTTGCTCCTCCCATCAGGATGTAGGGGAGGATCTTATTGTACGTACCTGATAGGAAGCGCTATTAGATCATAATTATTCACATTTATTGTCCCTTAGGGGACAATAGTCTTGGACACCATGAATAAAAAAAAACAAGGGAACATCACCTTCCAAGCTTCCAGACTCACACACACACACACACAAATATAAATACAAACACACATACACACTCCATCTCAGGTTCTTACCTATGTAGGCGATGTATGGGGAGATGGTGCTGCCAAGGCGGGAGGCCATGGAGGTGGCACCCAGGGCCATGTTCCTGACCACGGTGGGGAACATCTCCGTGGTGTACATGTACAGGAAGCCGAACGCCCCCGTTACTCCCGTCTTCCCCACCATCACCAGGGTCCGGCTCAGGCCGCTCAGGTCTACACACACACACACATGCATGCACGCACACACACACAAACACGCACACACACACAGGTTGGGGGCATCAGAGCCATGTCACACAGCCAGCTGCAGCATCTAGTCTCATCTGCTCTGAATATTTAGATTGAGTGTGTGTGTGTGTGTGTGTGTGTGTGTGTGTGTGTGTGTGTGTGTGTGTGTGTGTATGAGCGTGTGTGTGTGTGCAGCCCAGTGGCCACCGTACCGTCAGGTATGAACTTGATGAGCAGCAGCAGCGTCCCAGACAGCAGCAGGCTGAAAGGCAGGGTGAAGCGCCGTGGCATGTAGCGAATTAAGAACCAGAAGGAGGTGTAGCTGAGGAACTCTGAGGCCCCCGCTATCAGGCAGTTGATGTAGGGGTCTCCGTCCATGTTGGGCGTGTTCAGGGACAACACGAAGTAGGTCATGGAGATGATGATCCTGACATTGTGAAGAGAGAGGGTGGTCAAGGCTACCTTTCAACGGCAGTGTGGAGGCCTCTACCTGACAGAACACAGCTCACCAGACACCAGAGAGAGATGTGTGTGTGTACTATACCTAGTGTGTATGTGGTGTGTGGGGGGAGCTGTGTGCGTGTATTGTGTAGCAGTGTGTGTGTGTGGTGTGTAAGGTGGAGTTGTGTGTGTGTGTATTGTGTAGGTTGTAGCAGTGTGTGTGTGTGTGTGTGTGTGTGTAAGGTGGAGCAGTGTTCAGTGATTAGGGAGTGTTTCAGTACCAGATGATGATGTTGATGATAGTGAGGTTCCGTATGTTCCTCGTTTTGACCAGGTCCAGCCAGGTGTACCGGTTAGCGCTTGCCTTGCTACTGTTCGCCTGCACCCACACACAGCAGTGAACACACACTTATGCATTTTAATCAACCCGTATCTTATAGATGTGACATAAACTTGAGCTTGACCATGAACTTGAACACACACAGAAGAGCACATATGTATGTTTATGTTTGTTTATGTAAGTGAGTGAGTGTGTGTGTGTGTGTGTGTGTGTGTGTGTGTGTGTGTGTGTGCGCGCGCACGCTCCAGCACCAGCAGTTCTGTGCAGTCTTCTTCTCTGAAGATTAAATCAGGAGGTGTGATGCCATTCTTCTTGGCAGCGGCTCGGATGATAGACTCCGCCTCCTCCTGTCTGCCCTGTGCCAATAGCCATCGAGGAGACTCTGGGATGTACCTGACCACAGGAGAACACATGTTGACTAATCCCAAACTTTGTTCTGCTCACACAGACAGAAACAGGTGGGTGGATCTCCCCCCTCCTCCAGATGGTCTGTTACCAGTTGTGGCCAGCGGGTGGCGCTGAAGGTAGTGGCGCGCCTACTCACCACCAGAGGGGGATGTAGAGAACACCGGGGGCGGAGAGCAGGATCAGGAGGAGCCTCCAGCTCCTGATGAAGTAAGCCACTAGCGGCAGGATGGTGTAGCCCAAGGCGTAGCTGTAAGCAATGCCCAGGGCTGCAAATTTAACGCGAGCTGATTTGGTGAGAATCTCTGAGCCTGGAACACACAAAAACCAGAACAGATCTACATAAACATACAGACTAAATTGATCAGAATATACTCCTCCCCTTTCTGCTGTTGACTGACCCAGTATGAAGGCGCAGCAGTAGTTAGCGATCTGGCCCATGCCCACGACGAAGTAGAACACACAGAAGAGCTCCCAGCTGGTGGCAGCTGCCTGCAGGAGGCTGAATACTGTCTGCAGCGCCATGGTGCCGAAGAAGATGTACTTGCGACCGTACCTGAGGATAACAGAACACCAACCTAGAACTCCACATAAGGACAATAGAACACTTACCTAGAATGCTACTGCTTTTTTATGCTCTATGTCACCATACTAGTAGCCTATACTTGTCTGAATCCTGTCTCTGAATCTAGTCTCATGCACACCAAGACCAAACGTCTGCCATTAGACCAAGAGGACATCCTGGAGATCCAAGAGCCACATTTGAGATTGCAGGTCTCAGGTTCACCCCAGGTTCTCACTGACATAATGTATATGATAATGGTGCTGAGTTCTGAAACTGTTTGCATTACTCTACTTGCCTCGCAGGCATTTCTGCAGGGAACACTTACCAGTCGGACAGGATCCCAGAAAGGAAGGAACCCAAGAGAACCCCCAGGAAGAAGACAGTCATGGTGAATGGAGCCTTCCAGCTGTCCTCACACACCAGGTTCCACTACACACACACACACCCACACACACCCACACACACACAAGCACCACTGAGGTATTATTAGACATATACGCACACACATACTGTATACAAACAGGCACACAGGCAGGCAGGCAATCAGACAACCAGGCAGATACTACAGTAGGACCAAGGCCCTTCACCTCAGTCACAATGGTGGATGTGTATCTCTCCGTGCTGAACTCCCAGCCGTCCAGACAGCCCTCCGTCTCGTTTCCAGGCCCAAACCGAGACCCGGACCTGGGCTCGCCGGGACCCAGAGGGTCTCGGTACCTGGAGCAGCGGCTGAGGATGTGCTCCCCCTTCACCTCCTCCAGGGGGATGGACTGGTTGAGGTCCAGACTGAAGCTGCTGGTGTTGAGCTGAGGCACTCTGCAGCGGTGAGGCGGGATGTCCCCCAGGAACACCATGGACATGCCCACGTAGCCGTTGGGCACGCTGCTGAGGCTCAGGAGGATGAAGATGACCTTCTGGAAGGGTCCCCACTCCCCCAGGAACGCAGTCGCCTTCTCGTAATCCTGCATCCTCTCGTCCTGATCCCTGCTCTAGTTGACTCCTGTCTACCCGACCTCTTGTCTACTTGCATGTACAACTGAGTTGCATTACGCTTAGTCATTAACGCCAGCAGTTACTACGTCTCCAGTCATAGGACAACAGCCAGTGAGTCAGATTTGTGGAGCTCAGTCCTCCTGTATGGGCTTCTACATAAGGGAGAGGAGGAGCAGAGAAGAGGAGGAGATCCAAGTCCAGGATTTGGTGTGGAGGGGAGTGGTTAATGATTCACCATGGCCAACCAGTAATGGCAGAGCACCCATCTTCCTGCGAGAGTAGTTGTTTATCACAAGAAGAAGCACCTGAGGACAGGGCTGAATTTCCATTTGGCGACTAAATTTCGGAGGCTATCCGCCACGCTGGCGGGTAAATGTTTGTACCAATAGAGTCATGTAATAAATGATGCGTGCGATGTCGCCACATCCATGCCATAGACCGGCGTTGTGTTTGTTGTGTGTTGCTCCCCCGCTGCACCAAATAAAGTTTTCAGTCACATGACTGTTGCTGAGCATCGCGCACTAGGAGAGACTGGTGACGCGAGGTTACTCGCGCACAGAAAATCGTTCCCATTTACCTCAGAGGACGCGCGCTACTACAGTCAACACCTACAGTAGATGTGTACCATCCTGTCTCTGGGCTTCCATAGCATACCAAGCCACTGTTTCTCAGAAGGGATGTCTTTGATCGCTTGTCATGTAGCTTATAAACTCTGAAGACGGTAATGGTTCCTCCTTGACTGACTTCACTGGTCATCCAGCCATAGGCGTAGTTTTAGGTATGGACGCTATGGACATGTCCATACCAAAGCCACGGAAACACGAATTGTCCCTACCAAAAATAATACAGAGTGAAAATGGAAGAGAAAATGGCCTCACCAGTATAGTACCAGTATACTGCACTGTAACTTTTATTCCTATATTCTATTTGTCCTGCTTTTTGTTTAAATGTCTATAATGACTTGCTTTTTGTTTCAATGCTTTTAATTTGTCCTGCATTTTGTTTTAAATGTCTATAATGTCTTACTTTTTGTTTTAATGCTTTTAATGTCTCATGTAAAGCACCTTGAATTGCCCTGTGGCTGAAATGTGCTATATATAAATAAACTTGCCTTGCCTCACCAGAAAGTCAGCAAGGGGCACGGTGAGATGGATCAGGGAGGGCCCCCTGCTCTTCGTGAAATGGATGGACACACAGGAGGTGTCTGTGTGCTCCACCATCCATCCATCAGTTTCTGGGGAGGTGGCCAAGAGGAGGGTGAAGGAGAAAGATGGAAACTGGGCCGTGAAGAACATCACCTGCCCCACCCCAGTCATCGCCTACAACAAGCACATGGGTGGGGTTAACCTGTCTGACCAGTTGATCCAGTACTACTCCGCCCACCGGAGAACCGCACGCTGGTACCGGACCCTGTTCTTTCACCTTGTGGACATCGCCACCACCAACGCCTACATCCTGCACTGTGACATCAGCGCCAAGAGGACATCGCCACCACCAACGCCTACATCCTGCACTGTGACATCAGCGCCTCAAATCAGGTGAAGCCCCTGTCCCACAAGGACTTCCAAATGGAAATGGTGTCTGAGCTGTGTGGGGTGGACCGCACAGGCGTGCCCACCAAGAGGAGTGCCGACCACATTCCTGTTGCCATTGCCGTGGCGACAGATGCAGGCCAGAAAGCAACGCACGGTCGGAGAATATGCCAACGCTGCCACCAGGTCGACCAAAAAAGGAACCTCACTCCCTGGAAGTGCCAGTCCTGTGATGTGGCTCTGTGTCTCATTCTGGACAGAAACTGTTTTGCTGAGTGGCACAGATAAAGAGGAGGAGGAGAGAGTGAGAGAGGGTCTTGACCCAGACCTCCACACACTCCGCTGGACCCAGACCACCAGTCACACACTCCCCTGGACCCAGACCACCAGCACACACTCCCCTGGACCCAGACCACCAACACACACTCCCCTGGACCCAGACCACCAACACACACTCCCCTGGACCCAGACCACCAGTCACACACTCCGCTGGACCCAGACCACCAGTCACACACTCCCCTGGACCCAGACCACCAACACACACTCCCCTGGACCAGCAACACCAACCACACACTCCCCTGGACCCAGAGCATTACACTATAGAGAGTGTGTACATAGTTTATTGAAGATTTGCAGCTAAAAAGGAAAAAAAACGAATATACATATACATGTTTTTATGTGAAATGTTTGTATATAGCTTTATTATTTTGAAATTTGACCTATATGTTCATATTTGCTTACCTATATTTACATTTTCAAGTGCCAAATCAGTTTGTTGAGTATGTTTGTGTTTTTTATTGTAATAAATGCTATATATTTTCTACTCGGATTTGATGATTTTTGTGTATTTTGGGGCCCAATATGTTAAGAAAGTAGGTTAAAGTGAAAAAATAATTGTCATATCATATAGGTGAGGTTGTGCTGAAAAAAAGGATACCAAACATGGGTATAGTAAACATTATTTTATGTGATATATAGAGGCAAAATCAAAAGTATGCATAAACGACCAAAATATCCATAGACTCCTGTTGAATATTGTTGATTTTCAGAGAAATGCCTTTTAATATGATCCTGTTAGCTATTTCCTAATTATGATGATTGACCTCTGAGTATGGCTGTCGGTTTGAGTTTTCGGTAAGAAGTGTCCCTCTTCCATAGACTTATGAGATAAAGACATCTCATGGCTGGTACACTCTGGGCCAAACACCATTGTTGTGGTTAGAGATAAAGGCCTGGGCGCCGAGGCAAGGCCACAGAAGAGACCAGAGAAACAGTCTTATCGGACAAGAGACGAGGGAGGGGGGACACTCAAACCACATAAGAACGTTGCAACAAGAGCAATGCTTTGATTTGGGTTCAGACAGCATACAGAGAGGTCAACTGTCCATTAGGCATGCCATCGTCTTTTGTATGTAAAACCTTCTGGAATAAATCGCTTTTGCTGAGGCTCAAATCCCGTGGTGGAGAGATTCATTTGGAACACCTGAGAAAGGAGTCACTGGACTGTGTGGTATATGTAGAGATTTGGGGTCAGTCTTTTATTGGAAACGAGAAAACACAACGCAGAGCTAATCAAGGACAATAATAAAAGACAAAGAGATTCAACAATCCTAAGGGATTGACCTTGAAAAAAATATTTTTCCATAATTCCCAACCGTTTTGCTTTCACAACTTGCGAAAGCAAAACGGTTGGGAATTATGGCCTGGTTGACAGCTGCGTTCAGCAAGCTATCCAATCAACAATGTACAGTTCCCCCCCCTCGCCTCTGTTCCGACCATAGTTTAATTTGCGATAGCACCTTCATCACACCTGTCTGAAAGTGCCAATCAAGTGATTTACAGTGATTTTAGAACTCTATGACGCACACAAAGTTGGTGGTTTTGTCAAAAGAGCCTTGCAAACCGTGACGTCACAGAGCGCCCTTGTGACGTGAGCCAGGGGGTGTATAAAAGCCAGAGAGCGACAGAGGAGGGGCAGCCAGAGAGAGAGAGAGGGGGGCGTCTCCCTCTCCCTCTCTCTCCCTGGCTCTCTCTCGTGGGCCGGAGAGAGAGAGAGAGGAGGAGGAGATGTCAGATTGATATCTCCTCCTCTCTCTCTCTCTCCGTCTCTCTGGCCAGAGAGGGGGGGAGGAGGAGATGTCAAGATGGTATCTCCTTCTCCTCTCTCCCTCTCTCTGGACCACTGAGAGAGAGTCAGGGAGAGAGAGAGAGATGTCCTCTTCTCTCTCTCTCCTCTTCCCTGGCTCGGAGGAGGAGGCGGTGGAGGTGGCAAATTATAAAAACTATTTTTTTTTATTTTTTTTATAATAAAAACTGATTCTGATTCTGATTCTAATTGTAAGCTATAGTGATAAGATAAGATAAGATATCCATGTTAGCATATAGGAGTACTGTTATAGTTACTGTTAGCACTTCAAACTTCCACTGTGTCATCAGCTGCTGGCCCCTCTTCGCAGAGAAACCGACGTATTTTCAACCGGAGGTTTCGCGTCGCCCTGATTCAACCAGGTGTTATGCGGAATTCTGTGACCATAAGTGACCAGTTCCGGTGGTCACTGATTTCCGCATGTTAATACACCGACATCTGTGATCACCGAAATGTGTGACCACCGGTATGGTCACACATTCCGGTGCGTTAATACACAGAATACAAAGTGTTAATACACTTTGAAGCTTCAAAGCACCGCCACCACCACAGAAGAAGACTACCTCGGTAGAATATTTTTCACTCGGACAGAACACTATTGTGCTATTGTGTGCTGTGCCCTAAGGGGGTGTAGCCTAGGCTATTTTATCGTCCTGTCATTCCTCTTAGTGGTGCTTGACCTTGTTGTCATATAATGGCTCTGTAGTTTATTTAGTGTGTCCCTAAAAGCTTGGTTGTTTCGGCCTAAATATTGCCCTCTTATTCGCTCGCTCTCAAATGATTGGTCTTTGTTGATTAAAAAAACCCATCAGTCATTAAACTTCAAAATAAAAGTTTTTGAAATGTTAGCCCTTCTCAGGAACTGTGCGCTGATGACGTAATATCTGCACTACCACAGCTCCATACAACAGGGGTTGAATCCAAAACTGTGGTCTGGTCTCCGCCACTAGGGACCGTGGTCCGCCGCTAGGGACCGTGGTCTGGTCCCCGCCGCTAGGGACCGTGGTCCGCCGCTAGGGACCGTGGTCCATACGTTCCTACGGTATCAAATATCTGTGACCTTTATACTTTTTGAGAGAGAGCTGTCTGAAGCCTGCATGCCTTTCCATTGAAGTGAATGAGAGGATGCTCAGTGTCAGTTGGGATTTGAATTCGGGCACACACGCAGGCTCTGTACAGGCACCCTTTTATGACTACTGTAGTAGGCCCTATCATTCATATTCCTTCCCAGCTTCCTTAATTCCTACCTTCCTTATATTCAAAGAAATATTCAGAATGACACTCTTTTTCAGGCTGTAAACTGATATTAATACCTTTTCTACTCTTTCAGCTATTGAACTCAATAAAACTATGAGTTAGCAGTACTAGCAGTAGACTACTTATAACAAACACCTTCTGCTTCTCACTGCTACTGCTTCTTACCTCAACTTCCATACAACACCTCCACAGCTACTGCTCGGCCCCGGAGTGGGCTATAGACACACGTCTCCAATGAGGGGTGCATGGGGATGGCGGGGTCATCCCTATATTCCCCGGGTCCTATCCCCCCGAAAAAAGGGTTCTATGTTCCCCGGGTATAATGTTCCCCCCCAAAAAGGGTTCTATGTTCCCCGGTCCTATGTTCCCCGCGAAACGCGAAAGATAAATGTGATTATGCCATCGCATGATTTAATGCCAAAAGGGAAAAATAATTATGCGCACATCTTTTCACATCAAATTTCAAAAATGTTGCATAAGCTTGACATGGATCAGACGTAGCCTAGCCTATGTGATACGCAACGCGTATCGCCTCTGTAGGACTGCGGTCAAGCCAGCCTTCAATTCGGAAATACAAGTCATGTGGGCCACAGCCAATTCCCCTTTGCGCAAACATTAGCGTCATTACGGTAAATCGTTTTTTCTCTTGGAAGGACTTATCACCGTCGCATTCACCGACAAGTAGTGAAGTCAAATAACGATGGTTTGATTAAAGAAGTGAAAGGCGGTTGTGGTGTGGCATTTCAAAATAAAGCAGGCGCGCAGATTGGCTGGGGCAAGGGGGGGCACTGCCCCCCCTGGTGGCCAGATGCGCAAACTGTCTGCAACGCGTCCAAAACATGTATTCTAGAGACTGGGTCGCGACCGGATCAGAGAAATGCACTGAACGGCTCCTGCTTGCGTGAGAATTGATTGTGCTGATTCCTCATCCAGTTATGGGTGGATGGAAAACTTTCAACTGAATGTTCATATTGTTCTGATAATTTCGGCTATAGCAACATAAGAGTGGCAGCTTTGACAGCAACCCAAACATGAGCTAATCCCATAGCTGTAGGCCTACCATTGCTAGCCATGAACGAACTGTTGGATACTGCACATCTGTGCAACGTATCCATTGTCCAGTTGTCAAATTGATTATGCACGCACTATTATTCTTTTGGTGATTATTCTTTGATATACATGCAGATAGGCTACATGTGAAGAGGCAATTGCTGGATTCTAATACGCTGTTTATAATGACACATCCCGACATTGAAGCATGAAAGGCGTAGCATAGCCTACATTCCGTTTTAGTTTTTGGAAGAATTTATTGGAAAATATTGTTTGAAGTAGGCCTGGGCTATATTGAAACGAATTCCAAATTTTTGTGCTAATGGACGGCGCAGCGGAGGCGCAGTTGAACGAAACGTGGATATTGGAAATAATAAGCACTATGTTTTTAAATGTTGTGGGTCAATCATGCAGCTGTAACAGAATATGCGCATTCCAATGTCCGTGCAGGGCACGTATTTTTACCACTATAATCCCTATTTGATGGGGGGGGGGGGGGGGGGGGGGCTGGGACTGACTGCCCCCCCTGATCAAAAAGTCAAACTGCGCGTATGAAATAAAGGACCTCTAAATTGTCATAACTACATTTCCTTAATATTCAGATTAGAAATAAAAGGAAATCGCCCATAATACCGCACCTACTCCAATCCAGAGAGCTAGCAGACCACCCCTGGCTCAGGGTATATCCCAGTGATTTTCAGGACATTCTGATGTGGCATTTAAAAATAAAGGCCCTCTAAACTGTCCTATACGACCTACTGTTTCCTGCAATTTCTGATTAGGATTAAAAGGAGACCGCCCATAATGCATCACCACTTCCACTTCAGAGTACTAGTAGACCACCTCAGGGTGTCACCCAGTGATCTTCCGGACATTCTGATGTGGCATTTCAAAATAACGGCCCTCTAAACTGTCCTATACGACCTACTGTTTCCTGCAAATTAGGATTAAAAGGAGACCGCCCATAATGCATCAACACTTCCACTTCACAGTACTAGTAGACCACCTCAGGGTGTCACCCAGTGATTTTCAGGACATTCTGATGTGGCATTTCAAAATAAAGGCCCTCTCAACTGTGCTATACGACCTACTGTTTCCTGCAATTTCAGATTAGGATTAAAAGGAGACCGCCCATAATGCATCAACAATTCCACATCAGAGTACTAGTAGACCACTTCAGGGTGTCACCCAGTGACTTTCAGGACATTCTGATGTGACATTTAAAAATAAAGGCCCTCTAAACTGTGCTATATGACCTACTGTTTCCTGCAATTTCAGATGAGGATTAAAAGGAGACCGCCAATAATGCCTCAACACTTCCACTTCAAAGCACTAGTAGACCACGTCAGGGTGTCACCAAGTGATTTTCACGACATTCTGATGTGGCACTTCAAAATAAAGGCCCTCTAAACTGTCTTATACAACCTACTGTTTCCTGCAATTTCAGATTAGGATAAAAAGGAGACCGGCCATAATGTATCAACACTTCCACTTCACAGTACTAGTAGACCACTTCAGGGTGTCACCCAGTGACTTTCAGGACATTCTGATGTGGCATTTCAAAATAAAGGCCCTCTAAACTGTCCTATACGACCTACTTTTTCCTGCAATTTCAGATTTGGATTAAAAGGAGACCGCCCATAATGCATCAACACTTCCACTTCACAGTACTAGTAGACCACCTCAGGGTGTCACCCAGTTATTTCCAGGACATTCTGATGTGGCATTTCAAAATAAAGGCCCTCTAAACTGTGCTATATGACCTACTGTTTCCTGCAATTTCAGATGAGGATTAAAAGGAGACCGCCCATAATGCCTCAACACTTCCACTTCAAAGCACTAGTAGACCACCTCAGGGTGTCACCCAGTGATGTTCAGGACATTCTGATGTGGCATTTCAAAATAAAGGCCCTCTAAACTGTGCTATACGACCTACTGTTTCCTGCAATTTCATATTAGGATTAAAAGGAGACCGCCCATAATGCATCAACACTTCTACATCAGAGTACTAGTAGACCACCTCAGGGTGTCACCCAGTGATTTTCACGACATTCTGATGTGGGATTTAAAAATAAAGGCCCTCTAAACTGTGCTATATGACCTACTGTTTTCTGCAATTTAAAATTAGGATTAAAAGGAGACCACCCATAATGCCCCAACACTTCCACTTCCGTATACTAGTAGACCACCTTGCGGTGTCACCCAGTGATTTTCAGGACATTCTGATGTGACATTTAAAAATAAAGGCCCTCTAAACTGTGCTATACGACCTACTCTTTCCTGAAATTTCAGATTAGGATTAAAAAGAGACCGCCCATAATGCATCAACACTTCCACTTCACAGTACTAGTAGACCACCTCAGGGTGTCACCCAGTGATTTTCACGACATTCTGATGTGGCATTTCAAAATAAAAGCCCTCTAAACTGTTTTATACAACCTACTGTTTCCTGCAATTTCAGATTAGGATTAAAAGGAGACCGGCCATAATGCCTCAACACTTCCACTTCAAAGCACTAGTAGACCACCTCAGGGTGTCACCCAGTGATGGTCTGATGCAGGATCTCAAAATAAAAGCCTTTTAAAGTGTCAAAAACTGCTTAAATCAGGGTTAAATCAGGATCAAAAGAATAACACCCATAATGCAACGGAAAAGGCATAATGCCTTTGAATTTGCCCACTCTTTGTATACTTTTTGTTATGTTATTAGGTTGTGATAACTTGTTAACTTGTGATATTCCCACTATTTCTTTCTTTCTTTCTTTCTTTCTTTCTTTCTTTCTTTCTTTCTTTCTTTCTTTCTTTCTTTCTTTCTTTCTTTCTTTCTTTCTTTCTTTCTTTCTTTCTTTCTTATTATTCTCCTCAGTGTTTTGGCCCTTAAAGGAGAATGCACAGCGTGCTGGAGCAACGCTTGCATGCTGTGCGCATGCGTGCTGGAGCAAGTGGGGAAGCTATTTCGTTTCTAAAGACGTTTCTAAAGATCATATTACAGAGGCATGTGAAAAACCACAACAAGCCCTCGCTCTATGTAAGCACAACTAGCGATTCATAAAGACAGATTGATGAAAACAACCGTTTCGCGGCAGAAAATATATTTTTTAGAAGCTGCATTCTCGGTGCCCCGTCCGCCGCCATTACATGGATATACTTGGCTCGCGCTGGATTTTAAATTTCTTCTACAGGCCTCCGAATTACACCAAAGTTATCTCGGTGAGTGAAACGTCTTATAATATGCCGTAAATAAGGTCCAGGTTGTCAAAAACGAGCATTCTCCTTTAACTACTTCTTCATACTTTGTGCTAGAAACTTCATTCAAACTTTAAAATGTTCGTCTTTAGCTGTTTCCCGGATGTATTCAGATTTTGTATAGTTTTTGTTTTTTGTTTTTTAGTAATTTAACTTTTAATAGTAATTTTTGTGCCATTGAAACTGCTGGTGGAATGTTCCGTATCATTATGTTTTTAGAGTGGTGGCAGCTGTTGCTTTGAAAATATTCACACATTTTGTAAACTGCTGGCACTCCTACAGTTTTGAAAGCTCACACACATATTATACATCAAAAAGTTCACACAACTGTGCTGATTCGTACAATGTAAGGATCTAAGCTGTGTGACTTACCGTTTTTGAGGTATGACGATTTGTTCGGCAACTGCGCTCCCCATTGAAACATATGGTGCCACACTAACTTTTGAGCTGCTAATTTTGCATTTTTACCCTTTTTCTAACTTGTTGCCATGGTGTCAATATATAAGCTGTAACATTTATAGTTTTTGCGATAGAGCTGTCTGAAGCGGACCATGTCTAGGATCAGAGTGTCAGTTGGGATAAGAGTGGTGGCAGCTGTTGCTTTTTTGAATTTGTGTGAATGTGCAGCCTCTCTTAAAGGTACAGGCACCCTTTTATAACTAATGTGGTAGCACAGAACTCAGCCAAAGTGGAAAAGAGACACATGATCTTCACTCCACAGAACCCACTTTTCAGCCCCTGAGTGGGCTAGAGACACACAGTCTTCAATGGTGGATGCATGGAAATTGCCCGGAGGTCACTGTACTGTCCCCGACTAGCTGTGACCCAAGGGGGCGGAGCCTAACCAGTATGCCACTATCCACGCCACGGGCCCCACAACTCAGACCCTGAGTGGGCTAGAGACACACGGTTTTCACCGGTGGAGTCAGGTAGGTGGCCCGGAGAGGGGTACACTGTCCCCGACTGGCTCTGACCTGAGGGGGTGGAGTCTCGCCACCACACCACGGACCCCCCCTGAGTGGGCTAGAGATGCACGGTCTTCGCCGGTGGGTGCATGGAGATTGCCTGGTCCGTAGTAGTTCTAGCAGTAGCTGTTACATACAACTGCAGCAGGTAGCCCACCTCACATTTTCTCCAGGAAATGTACTTTCTAGTTTATTTTACTATGCATTTTTTGTCACCTGCACCTTATGTGAAGCACTCTGTGCATCCGTGCTGAGAGGGATGCTATACAAATAAACTTTTACTTACTTACTATAAAAGCCTTTTAAAGTGTCAAAACTGCTTAAATCAGGATTAAATCAGGATTAAAAGAAAACTACCAATAATACAACGGGTTCTATACTACACAGTGGTGGTAGGCCCGTCTCGGTATGAATCATAAAGTTTCACGAGATTCTGATGTGCCATTTCAAAATAAAAGCCTTCTAAATTCTAAAAAACTGCTTAAATCAAGATAAAATCAGGATTAAAGAAAACTACCGGGTTCTATACTACACAGTGGTAGTAGGCCTCGTCCCAGACTGACTCATGAAGGTTCAAGAGATTCTGATGTTCATCCATCCATCTTCATCCGCTTATCCGGGGTCGGGTTGCGGAGGCAGCAGCTCCAGCAGGGGGCCCCAGACATCCCTTTCCCTAGCAGCATCAACCAGCTCCGCCTGGGGAATCTTTAGCCACTCACAGGTGAGTGCGGAGATGTAGTCCCACCACCTAGTCCTGGGTCTACCCTGCGGCCTCCTCCCAGCTGGACACGCCTGGAACACCTCCCTATTGAGGCGCCCAGGAGGCATCCTCACTAGATGCCCGAACCACCTCAACTGGCTCCTTTCGACGCAAAGGAGCAGCAGTTCTACTCCGAGTCTCTCCCGGATGACTGAATTTCTCACCCAATCTCTCAGGGAGACCCCAGCCACCCTCCGGAGAAAAACGGCCGCTTGTATCCGTGATCTCATTCTTTCAGTCATGACCCATCCTTCATGACCATAGGTGAGGGTGGGGACGAAGATAGACCGGTAGATCGAGAGCTTTGCCTTTTGGCTCAGCTCTCTTTTCGTCACAACAGTGCGGTAAAGCGACTGCAGAACCGCACCAGCTGCTCCGATTCTCCGGCCAAACTCCCTCTCCATGGTTCCCTCACTCGTGAACAAGACCCCCAGATACTTGAACTCCTTCACTTGGGGTAAGGACTCAATTCCTACTCGGAGCGGACAGGCTTCCGGTTTCCTGCTGAGAACCATGGCCTCAGATTTAGAGGTGCTGATTCTCATCCCAGCCAATTCACACTCAGTTGCGAACCTATCCAGAGAGTGCTGGAGGTCGCAGGCAGATGATGCCATCAGGACCACATCATCTGCAAATAGCAGCGACGCGATCCCCAGCTCTCTGAACTGCAAACCCACCTCCCCACGGCTACGCCTCGATAGCCTGTCCATGAAAATCACAAATAGGATTGGTGACAAAGCGCAGCCCTGGCGGAGGCCAACCCACACCGGAAAGGAAGACAACTTACTGCCGAGGACCCGGACACAGTTCTCGCTCTGGGTGTACAGGGATTGGATAGCCCTAAGTAGGGACCCCCTCACCCCATACTCCCGCATAACCCTCCACAAGACCTCTCGAGGGACCCAGTCGTAAGCCTTCTCCAAGTCCACAAAATACATGTAGACAGGTTGGGCAAACTCCCAAGCCCCCTCCAAGATACTCGCGAGAGTGAAGAGCTGGTCGGTGGTTCCACGACCAGGACGAAATCCGCATTGTTCCTCTTCGATCTGAGGTTCGACTATCGGCCGGACCCTCCTTTCCAGCACCTTGGAATACACTTTCCCTGGGAGGCTGAGTAATGCGATGCCTCTATAATTGGCACACACCCTCTGGTCCCCTTTTTTGAATATTGGGACCACCACCCCAGTCTGCCACTCCTTTGGCACTGACCCAGACTTCCACGCAATGTTAAAGAAGCGTGTCAACCAAGACAGCCCCTCAACACCCAGCGCCTTCAGCATTTCTGGACGGATCTCATCAGTGCCTGGGGCTTTGCCACTGTGGAGTTTGACTACCTCAGTGACCTCCTCCAAGGTAATTGATGACCCCCCATCATCTTCCGGCTCTGCCTCGATTGTAGAGTGTGGATTATTCGGGTTCAGGAGTTCCGCAAAGTCCTCCTTCCTTTGAACACTGACCACTCATGATCAATGTCCCCAACCTCCACAGGGATGCCTGAGAAGCTCAGCCGGAGGTGGCAGTTGAAATCTCTCCGGACAGGCTCTTCCTCCAGACGTTCCCTGTTCACCCTCACTACACGCTTGGGTTTTCCAGGTCTGTCCAGGACCTTCCCCCGCCATCGAAACCAGCTCACCACCAGATGGTGATCAGTGGACAGCTTTGCCCCTCTCTTTACCCGAGTGTCCAAAACACATGGCCTCAGATCAGATGATACGAAAAACAAAATCGATCATCGACCTACGGCCTAAGGTGTTATGATGCCAGGTGTACTTGTGGGCATCCTTGTGTTCGAACATGGTGTTTGTTATGGACAAACCGTGACTAGCACAGAAGTCCAACAACAAAACACCACTCGGGTTCAGATCGTGGTGGCCATGCCTCCCAATCACGCCCCTCCAAGTTTCTCCATCATTGCCCATGTGTGCATTGAAGGTCCCCAATAGGACAGTGGAGTCCCCTGAGGAGCCCCAAATAGGACTCCACTTACTGTAGGGTCTGCAGGAAGGCCGAGTACTCTGAACTACTGTTAGGTGCATAAGCACAAACCACAGTCAGAGTCCCCCCCCCCCCACAGTCCTAAGGCGCAGGGAGGCGACCCTCTCGTCCACTGGGGTGAACTCTAGCACAGAGGCGCTCAGCTGGGGGCTAGCTAGTATAGCCACACCTGCCTTACGCCTCATACCGTGAGCAACTCCGGAGAAGAACAGGGTCCAACCCCTATCCAGGAGTTTGGTTCCGGCGTCTGTGCTGTGCGTGGAGGATAGCCCCACCAGGTGTAATTGGTATCACTCCACCTCCCTCATAAATAATGCAACTGGTTCTATACTACACAGTGGTATTAGGCTTCCTCTTGATCTGACTCATTTAAAAATAAAAGCCTTCTAAAATCTAAAAAACTGCTTACATCAGGATTAAAAGAAAACTACCCATAATGCAACGGGTTCTATACTACACAGTGGTAGTATACACCTTCACGGTCTGACTTATGGAGTTTCACAAGATACTGATGTGCCATTTCAAAATAAAAGCTGTTTAAAGTGTTTTATTTTGAAATGGCACATCAGAATCTCATGCCACTTCATGATTCAGACCGAGAGGGGGCTTACTACCACTGTGTAGTATAGAACCTGTTGCATTATGGTTAGTTTTCTTTAAATCCTGATGTCAGCAGTTTTTTTAGAAGGCTTTTCTTTTGAAATGGCACATCAGAATCTCGTTAAACTTCATGAGTCAGACCGAGAGGAAGCCTAATACCACTGTGTAGTATAAAACCAGTTGCATTATGGGTAGTTTTATTTAAATCCTGATTTAAGCAGTTTTGGGCATTTTTTGGGAATGGCACATCAGAATCTCGTGAAACTCCGTGAGTCAGACCCAGAGGGGGCCTACTACTACTGAGTAGTATAAAAACCCATTGCATTATGGGTATTTCTCTTTTAATCCTGAATTAACCCTGATTTAAGCAGTTTGACACTTTAAAATGCTTTTATTTTGAAATGCCACATCAGAATGTCCTGAAAATCACTGGGTGACACCCTGAGGTGGTCTACTAGTAGTGTGAAGTGGAAGTGTTGATGCATTATGGGCGGTCTCCTTTTAATCCTAATCTGAAATTGCATGAAACAGTAGGTCATATAGCACAGTTTAGAGTGCCTTTATTTTGAAATGTCAGATCAGAATGTCCTGAAAATCGCTGAGTGACACCCTGAGGTGGTCTACTAGTACTGTGATGTGGAAGTGTTGATGCATTATGGGCGGTCTACTTTTAATCCTAATCTGAAATTGCAGGAAACAGTAGGTCGTATAGCACAGTTAAGAGGGCCTTTATTTTGAAATGCCAGATCAGAAAGTCCTGAAAATCACTGGGTGACACCCTGAGGTGGTCTACTAGTACTGTGAAGTGGAAGTGTTGATGCATTATGGGCGGTCTCCTTTTAATCCAAATCTGAAATTGAAGGAAACAGTAGGTCTTATAGCACAGTTTAGAGGGCCTTTATTTTGAAATGCCAGATCAGAATGTCATATAAATCACAGGGTGACACCCTGAGGTGGTCTACTAGTACTGTGAAGTGGAAGTGTTGATGCATTATGGGCGGTCTCCTTTTAATCATAATCTGAAATTGCAGGAAACAGTAGGCTGTATAGGACAGTTTAGAGAGCCTTTATTTTGAAATGCCACATCAGAATGTCATATAAATCACAGGGTGACACCCTGAGATGGTCTACTAGTACTGTGAAGTGGAAGTTTTGATGCATTATGGGCAGTCTCCCTTTAATCCTACTCTGAAATTGCAGGAAACAGTAGGTTGTAAAGGACAGTTTAGAGAGCCTTTATTTTGAAATGCCACATCAGAATGTCCTGAAAATCACTGGGTGACACCCTGAGGTGGTCTACTAGTACTGTGAAGTGGAAGTGTTGATGTATTATGGGCGGTCTCCTTTTAATCCTAATCTGAAATTGCAGGAAACAGTAGGTCGTATAGGACAGTTTAGAAGGCCTTTATTTTGAGATGTCACATCAGAATGTCCTGAAGATCACTGGGTGACAGCCTGAGATGGTCTACTAGTACTGTGAAGTGGAAGTGTTGATGCATTATGGGCGGTCTCCCTTTAATCCTAATCTGAAATTGCAGGAAACAGTAGGTCATATAGGACAGTTTAGAGGGCCTTTATTTTGAAATGCCACATCAGAATGTCATATAAATCACAGGGTGACACCCTGAGGTGGTCTACTAGTACTGTGAAGTGGAAGTGTTGATGCATTATGGGCGGTCTCCTTTTAAACCTTATCTGAAATTGTAGGAAACAGTAGGTTGTATAGGACAGTTTAGAGAGCCTTTATTTTGAAATGCCACATCAGAATGTCCTGAAAATCACTGGGTGACACCCTGAGGTGGTCTTCTAGTACTGTGAAGTGGAAGTGTTGATGCATTATGGGCGGTCTCCCTTTAATCCTAATCCGAAATTGCAGGAAACAGTAGGTCATATGGGACAGTTTAGAGGGCCTTTTTTTCAAATGCCACATCAGAATGTCCTGTAAATCACTGGGTGACACCTTGAGGTGGTCTACTAGTACTGTGAAGTGGAAGTGTTGATGCATTATGGGCGGTCTCCCTTTAATCCTAATCTGAAATTGCAGGAAACAGTAGGTCATATAGGACAGTTTAGAGGGCCTTTATTTTCAAATGCCACATCAGAATGTCCTGAAAATCACTAGGTGACACCCTGAGGTGGTCTACTAGTACTGTGAAGGGGAAGTGTTGATGCATTATGGGCGGTCTCCTTTTAATCTTAATCTGAAATTGCAGGAAACAGTAGGTTGTATAGGACAGTTAAGAGAGCCTTTATTTTGAAATGCCACATCAGAATGTTCTGTAAATCACTGGGTGACACCTTGAGGTGGTATACCAGTACTGTGAAGTGGAAGTGTTGATGCATTATGGGCGGTCTCCCTTTAATCCTAATCTGAAATTGCAGGAAACAGTAGGTCATATAGGGCAGTTAAGAGGGCCTTTATTTTCAAATGCCACATCAGAATATCCTGAAAATCACTAGGTGACACCCTGAGGTGGTCTACTAGTACTGTGAAGTGGAAGTGTTGATGCATTATGGGCGGTCTCCTTTTAATCCAAATCTGAAATTGAAGTAAACAGTAGGTCTTATAGCACAGTTTAGAGGGCCTTTATTTTGAAATGCCAGATCAGAATGTCATATAAATCACAGGGTGACACCCTGAGGTGGTCTACTAGTACTGTGAAGTGGAAGTGTTGATGCATTATGGGCGGTCTCCTTTTAATCATAATCTGAAATTGCAGGAAACAGTAGGCTGTATAGGACAGTTTAGAGAGCCTTTATTTTGAAATGCCACATCAGAATGTCATATAAATCACAGGGTGACACCCTGAGATGGTCTACTAGTACTGTGAAGTGGAAGTTTTGATGCATTATGGGCAGTCTCCCTTTAATCCTACTCTGAAATTGCAGGAAACAGTAGGTTGTAAAGGACAGTTTAGAGAGCCTTTATTTTGAAATGCCACATCAGAATGTCCTGAAAATCACTGGGTGACACCCTGAGGTGGTCTACTAGTACTGTGAAGTGGAAGTGTTGATGTATTATGGGCGGTCTCCTTTTAATCCTAATCTGAAATTGCAGGAAACAGTAGGTCGTATAGGACAGTTTAGAAGGCCTTTATTTTGAGATGTCACATCAGAATGTCCTGAAGATCACTGGGTGACAGCCTGAGATGGTCTACTAGTACTGTGAAGTGGAAGTGTTGATGCATTATGGGCGGTCTCCCTTTAATCCTAATCTGAAATTGCAGGAAACAGTAGGTCATATAGGACAGTTTAGAGGGCCTTTATTTTGAAATGCCACATCAGAATGTCATATAAATCACAGGGTGACACCCTGAGGTGGTCTACTAGTACTGTGAAGTGGAAGTGTTGATGCATTATGGGCGGTCTCCTTTTAAACCTTATCTGAAATTGTAGGAAACAGTAGGTTGTATAGGACAGTTTAGAGAGCCTTTATTTTGAAATGCCACATCAGAATGTCCTGAAAATCACTGGGTGACACCCTGAGGTGGTCTTCTAGTACTGTGAAGTGGAAGTGTTGATGCATTATGGGCGGTCTCCCTTTAATCCTAATCGGAAATTGCAGGAAACAGTAGGTCATATGGGACAGTTTAGAGGGCCTTTTTTTCAAATGCCACATCAGAATGTCCTGTAAATCACTGGGTGACACCTTGAGGTGGTCTACTAGTACTGTGAAGTGGAAGTGTTGATGCATTATGGGCGGTCTCCCTTTAATCCTAATCTGAAATTGCAGGAAACAGTAGGTCATATAGGACAGTTTAGAGGGCCTTTATTTTCAAATGCCACATCAGAATGTCCTGAAAATCACTAGGTGACACCCTGAGGTGGTCTACTAGTACTGTGAAGGGGAAGTGTTGATGCATTATGGGCGGTCTCCTTTTAATCTTAATCTGAAATTGCAGGAAACAGTAGGTTGTATAGGACAGTTAAGAGAGCCTTTATTTTGAAATGCCACATCAGAATGTTCTGTAAATCACTGGGTGACACCTTGAGGTGGTATACTAGTACTGTGAAGTGGAAGTGTTGATGCATTATGGGCGGTCTCCCTTTAATCCTAATCTGAAATTGCAGGAAACAGTAGGTCATATAGGGCAGTTAAGAGGGCCTTTATTTTCAAATGCCACATCAGAATATCCTGAAAATCACTAGGTGACACCCTGAGGTGGTCTACTAGTACTGTGAAGTGGAAGTGTTGATGCATTATGGGCGGTCTCCTTTTAATCCAAATCTGAAATTGAAGTAAACAGTAGGTCTTATAGCACAGTTTAGAGGGCCTTTATTTTGAAATGCCAGATCAGAATGTCTTATAAATCACAGGGTGACACCCTGAGGTGGTCTACTAGTACTGTGAAGTGGAAGTGTTGATGCATTATGGGCGGTCTCCTTTTAATCATAATCTGAAATTGCAGGAAACAGTAGGCTGTATAGGACAGTTTAGAGAGCCTTTATTTTCAAATGCCACATCAGAATGTCATATAAATCACAGGGTGACACCCTGAGATGGTCTACTAGTACTGTGAAGTGGAAGTTTTGATGCATTATGGGCAGTCTCCCTTTAATCCTACTCTGAAATTGCAGGAAACAGTAGGTTGTAAAGGACAGTTTAGAGAGCCTTTATTTTGAAATGCCACATCAGAATGTCCTGAAAATCACTGGGTGACACCCTGAGGTGGTCTACTAGTACTGTGAAGTGGAAGTGTTGATGCATTATGGGCGGTCTCCCTTTAATCCTAATCTGAAATTGCAGGAAACAGTAGGTCATATAGGACAGTTTAGAGAGCCTTTATTTTGAAATGCCACATCAGAATGTCATATAAATCACAGGGTAACACCCTGAGATGGTCTACTAGTACTGTGAAGTGGAAGTGTTGATGCATTATGGGCGGTCTCCTTTTAATCCTAATCTGAAATTGCAGGAAACAGTAGGTCGTATAGGACAGTTTAGAAGGCCTTTATTTTGAGATGTCACATCAGAATGTCCTGAAGATCACTGGGTGACAGCCTGAGATGGTCTACTAGTACTGTGAAGTGGAAGTGTTGATGCATTATGGGCGGTCTCCCTTTAATCCTAAAAGAAATTGCAGGAAACAGTAGGTCATATAGGACAGTTTAGAGGGCCTTTATTTTGAAATGCCACATCAGAATGTCATATAAATCACAGGGTGACACCCTGAGGTGGTCTACTAGTACTGTGAAGTGGAAGTGTTGATGCATTATGGGCGGTCTCCTTTTAAACCTTATCTGAAATTGTAGGAAACAGTAGGTTGTATAGGACAGTTTAGAGAGACTTTATTTTGAAATGCCACAACAGAATGTCCTGAAAATCACTGGGTGACACCCTGAGGTGGTCTACTAGTACTGTGAAGTGGAAGTGTTGATGCATTATGGGCGGTCTCCCTTTAATCCTAATCCGAAATTGCAGGAAACAGTAGGTCATATGGGACAGTTTAGAGGGCCTTTTTTTTCAAATGCCACATCAGAATGTCCTGTAAATCACTGGGTGACACCTTGAGGTGGTCTACTAGTACTGTGAAGTGGAAGTGTTGATGCATTATGGGCGGTCTCCCTTTAATCCTAATCTGAAATTGCAGGAAACAGTAGGTCATATAGGACAGTTTAGAGGGCCTTTATTTTCAAATGCCACATCAGAATGTCCTGAAAATCACTAGGTGACACCCTGAGGTGGTCTACTAGTACTGTGAAGTGGAAGTGTTGATGCATTATGGGCGGTCTCCTTTTAATCTTAATCTGAAATTGCAGGAAACAGTAGGTTGTATAGGACAGTTAAGAGAGCCTTTATTTTGAAATGCCACATCAGAATGTTCTGTAAATCACTGGGTGACACCTTGAGGTGGTATACTAGTACTGTGAAGTGGAAGTGTTGATGCATTATGGGCGGTCTCCTTTTAATCTTAATCTGAAATTGCAGGAAACAGTAGGTTGTATAGGACAGTTAAGAGAGCCTTTATTTTGAAATGCCACATCAGAATGTTCTGTAAATCACTGGGTGACACCTTGAGGTGGTATACTAGTACTGTGAAGTGGAAGTGTTGATGCATTATGGGCGGTCTCCCTTTAATCCTAATCTGAAATTGCAGGAAACAGTAGGTCATATAGGGCAGTTTAGAGGGCCTTTATTTTCAAATGCCACATCAGAATGTCTTGAAAATCACTAGGTGACACCCTGAGGTGGTCTACTAGTACTGTGAAGTGGAAGTGTTGATGCATTATGGGCGGTCTCCTTTTAATCTTAATCTGAAATTGCAGGAAACAGTAGGTTGTATAGGACAGTTTAGAGGGCCTTTATTTTGAAATGCCACATCAGAATGTCATATAAATCACAGGGTGACACCCTGACGTGGTCTACTAGTACTGTGAAGTGGAAGTGTTGATGCATTATGGGCGGTCTCCTTTTAATCCTAATCTGAAATTGCAGGAAACAGTAGGTTGTATAGGACAGTTAAGAGAGCCTTTATTTTGAAATGCCACATCAGAATGTCATATAAATCACAGGGTAACACCCTGAGATGGTCTACTAGTACTGTGAAGTGGAAGTGTTGATGCATTATGGACGGTCTCCTTTCAATCCTAATCTGAAATTGCAGGAAACAGTAGGTCGTATAGGACAGTAGAGGGCCTTTATTTTGAAATGCCACATCAGAATGTCCTGAAAATCACTGGGTGACATCCTCAGGTGGTCTACTAGTACTGTGAAGTGGAAGTGTTGATGCATTATGGGCGGTCTCCTTTTAATCCTAACCTGAAATTGCAGGAAACAGTAGGTTGTATAGAACAGTTTAGAGAGCCTTTATTCTGAAATGCCACATCAGAATGTCCTGAAAATCACTGGGATATACCCAGAGCCAGGGGTGGTCTGCTAGCTCTCTGGATTGGAGTAGGTGCCGCATTATGGGCGATTTCCTTTTATTTCCAATCTGAATATTAAGGAAATATAGTTATGACAATTTAGAGGTCCTTTATTTTGAAATGCCACACCACAACCGCCTTTCACTTCTTTAATCAAACCATAGTTATTTGACTTCACTACTTGTCGGTGAATGCGACGGTGTTAAGTCCTTACAAGAGAAAAAACGATGTACCGTAATGACGCTAATGTTTGCGCAAAGGGTAATTGGCTGTGGCCCACATGACTTGTATTTCCAAATTGAAGGCTGGCTTGACCGCAGTTCAGTAGGCTAGCTACTCTACTGGAGGCCGAGTGGGCCGTTTCTTGTTTTCTTACACACAGAAAATGCAATGATTATGCAATGGAATATGCGGGTTTGAATGTTATAGTTCTTCTATTTTTTTCATTATTTTTTTATTGTCTGAAGTTAGCCTATCACCAAATAAGATAACTGTTGTCTATATTTTTTCAAAGGCCTATGTGTGTGATGGCCTATTTATTAAACTTCAGTTATTTCAAGCACATAGTGGTTGAGTGACTATCATTTCTACTGCGAGCGGATCCTCTCTCCACGGATTTGCGCCTCTCATGAGCCATATCCCAACTCACAGCAGGATGGGTTTGGACTGGGACACTGTCAACTTCACGAAGGCATCAAGCAGCTTCTCCATTCATTGACATAAAACCAATAGTAATTTAGCCTTACAATCTAGAATAGCCTACATTATAGTCAGAGCTGCTTTGGGTAGCCTACTGAGGCGATATGCGCATCACAGGCTAGGCTACGTCCAATGTCAAGTTAACATGCAACATTTTTTAAACTTGATGTGAAATAATGCGGGCATGAAATCATGCAAGCCTCGCATATTTTGCACGGAATTCTGCTATTATTGTGGTGAAAATGCAACCTTTCTAAAATAGGTGCATAATCTGCCCCTTTTGGCATTAACATGCGATGGCATAATCACGTTTTTCTTTAGCGTTTCGGGGTAATATAGGACCCGGGGAACATAGGACTCTTTTTCTGGGGGAACATAGGACCCAGGGAACATAGAACCCGGGGAACATAGAACCCTTTTTTGGGGGGAACATAGGACCTGGACCATAGACATGTTCCCGGGATGGCCTGGCCATCACTGACCTGCCACCCACAACCTCTGACCTGAGGAGGCGGAGTCTCGCCACCAAGCCACTATACACTATGCAAATACTTAACATCAGACACGAGAGTCAGTGTGTTACGATCCTTTAATACTACACAGCTAGAAACCTTTATATGCAATACTTACATCCATGTTACACTCCTGACCCACACCCACACACGCACGCACGCACACATATCCAAACATACATATTAAGGAGAACTGCATCAGTGAGCATTAGAAACATATGAATGCCAAACAGTAGAAAATCAGTCCAAATGAGCTGAGATACAACCGTCAGACATCAGCCACCACACATAGAGGGCTAGAACAGTTAGAGCATAGAGCACCATGTTACTACATCATTTTAGTAGAAGTCTGGTTTGGAGCAGTGGGGACAAACTTAACAAAGCATACAGACCCAGAGTTGGGAGTTATAGATCTCATGTTAAGAGTGATGGGGGTTGTAGTTCTCAGGCTGCCACGATTGGAGTTGCAGTTTTCATGTCATGATGATGGGAATTGTAGTTCTCAGGCTGCAGCGATGGGAGTTGTAGTTCAGCTGTTGCAGAAATGAGAGTTGTCGTTCTCAAGCTGCAGCTATAGAGGCGGCGTCTACTGGTCTGCCCTGAGGCTGAAACACAGGTACAACAACCAATCAGCTTTGGCACAAGAGCACATAGAGCATCTCCACAGTACAATGACTGGCAGCTAACCATCTAGCAGCTAGCATGGGCTTACTTCAGCACCTCCACAGTAATGTACCATCTAGCAGCTAGCAGTGGCCAGGCTGAGTATTCCAAGGTTGGACAAATCGAACTGACCACTCATGACTCTGAATACACTGGCAGGAGAGCTGAATACAGTACATGGCAGTGGATGATCATGGAAGTGGAACACTGCCTTCAGAGTGGATTTATGTACATTGTTAGTTATACTTATGTGGAGCTGGATGGGACATTCAGTTTATTCTGCAGTGTCCCACTGCTCCCATGAACTCTGTTGTCCAAACCTTGGAATACTCCTCCACAGGCCACAGTCCTAGCTAACAGATTCCTATGTAGCTACCAGATCCTCTCCTAGCTACTAGATACTCTCCTACCAGATCCTCTCCTAGCTACTAGATACTCTCCTACCAGATCCTCTCCTAGCTACTAGATACTCTCCTACCAGATCCTCTCCTAGCTACTAGATACTCTCCTACCAGATCCTCTCCTAGCTACTAGATACTCTCCTACCAGATCCTCTCCTAGCTACCAGATCATCTCCTCTTGCTCCTGGCAGCATCATCAGTGAAGTGGGGGTATTGAGGAAAGGATGAACTGAGCATGTGCAGATGGAGCGTACCTTGACAAAGATGCGTGATGGCAGGAAGCGTCGCAGCAGCTGATTGGCTGGGCTGGGGAAGCGCAGGAGGCTGATGTTGAGCAGGGGTAGGGTCTGGTAGCCGGCCATCAGGGGGTAGAAGTTATACAACATCTCCTGCTCTGCCCCGGGGAGGATACGCACACGCACCTGGGGCACACAGCGCGACATGCTTACAACATGGGTACAGACGGTGGTTATGATAACATCCCTGGGTTTGGACCTGCAGCTGACCTCTCCAGAGAGGACCCGCGGCTGGGTTAAGGTTACAGAACATTAGCTAGGAGCTGCAGGGCCCACCTCTACAGGACAGGCCAGGTTAACTATCAGGGGTCAGAGGTCAACAACAAGTTACTGAGCGTCCCGGACCAGAGGCCTGTCTACAGCTCCTCTCCCTCTGCTCTACCCTGTTCCCCTCCCTCAGAACCCTTCTAAGTGAGGATCTCTGTTCTGCTGATTCCGTTCACCTGTTTTAGTCCAGAGAACATAAATGCGTCGCTGGGTTCTACAGACATCTCCACGTCCTGCACCAGCCCGGTCCGGTTCTGGATGTGGTACCGCACGGGCAGGGACTCACGCACTCGGCCAAATGATGGCAGCTCTGAGAAAAAAACACACACACACACACTCACAATGATTTACTGCTCTCAACCTACTCCTGTACCTGCGTCTGAAAGCTCTGCAGCTTGTGTGTGTGTGTGTGTGTGTGTGTGTGTGTGTGTGTGTGTGTGTGTGGCTGAGCTGAGGTACCTGCGTGGACGTAGAGAGGGATGGTATCAACCATCACGTGAGGCAAGGGGACCACAGTCTGAACCACCGGACCCTCCGCACACGACGACCTGGGACAGTCAGGTCAAGAATGAGTGAATGTGTGTGCTTGTGTGTGTGTGTGTGCTTGTGTGTGTGTGTATGTGTGGCAGAGACAGGGTAGACACCTTTTCCAGGAGATAAGGTAGTGTCCTGAGGCCACACTGCTGCCTCCGTTGGCCACTGGGGGGCACTGCAGGCAGAAACACTCACTGGCACACTCTCCTGTCTGCAGCACCACTGAGGAAGACAAACATGTGAGAGACAGACAGACAGACAGACAGACAGACAGACAGACAGACAGACAGACAGACAGACAGACAGACAGACAGACAGACAGACAGACAGACAGACAGACAGACCGACGACCAACTAAACTGACTTGACCTGAACAATGCAGAGAGAGGCGGGGCCGGTACCTTGCTCCACCTGGGACTCCGGTTGGTCCATGGCTGTCATGGTAGCGGCCAGCTTCAGCTGGCTGGTCTCCAGGAGGAGGGGCCATGGTGAGGCGGACAGGATGTCCGTCATCAACATGAAGGGGACGTCCGCGTACACCCGGTCCAGAGGCTCGAACTACAGACACAGCACAGACACAGCAGGGTCAGAGACTGGCTCAACTACAGACACAGCAGGGTGAGAGACTGGTTCAACTACAGACACAGCAGGGTGAGAGACTGGCTCAACTACAGACACAGCAGAGAGAGAGACTGGCTTGACTACAGACAGAGCAGAGAGAGAGACTGGCTTGACTACAGACACAGCAGAGAGAGAGACTGGCTCAACTACAGACACAGCAGAGAGAGAGACTGGCTTGACTACAGACACAGCAGAGAGAGAGACTAGCTCAACTACAGACACAGCAGAGAGAGAGACTGGCTCAACTACAGACACAGCAGAGAGAGAGACTGGCTCAACTACAGACACAGCAGGGTGAGAGAGACTAGCTCAACTACAGACACAGCAGGGTGAGAGACTGGCTCAACTACAGACACAGCAGAGAGAGAGAGAGACTGGCTCAACTACAGACACAGCAGGGTGAGAGAGACTAGCTCAACTACAGACACAGCAGGGTGAGAGACTGGCTCAACTACAGACACAGCAGAGAGAGAGACTGGCTCAACTACAGACACAGCAGGGTGAGAGACTGGCTCAACTACAGACACAGCAGAGAGAGAGACTGGCTCAACTACAGACACAGCAGGGTGAGAGACTGGCTCAACTACAGACACAGCAGGGTGAGAGACTGGCTCAACTACAGACACAGCAGGGTGAGAGACTGGCTCGACTACAGACACAGCAGGGTCAGAGACTGGCTCAACTACAGACACAGCAGAGAGAGAGACTGGCTTGACTACAGACACAGCAGGGTCAGAGACTGGCTCAACTACAGACACAGCAGGGTGAGAGACTGGCTCGACTAATGACAGCACAGACACATAGGAAGGTACCAACCTTGGTGGACACAAACTTCACCGCCACCTCAAATGGAACAACCGTCTCTATGGTAACGGTTTCATCCTAGGAAAAGAGGAAAGGCGGTCAGATTCACCGAGGCCTAGCAGGTGAGTCAGCAGGCCAAGGACCCAACACGGTGGTCCTCTTCTACAAAGGCAAGCCATACAGGCACTTAGGATTTTATCAATACTGGTATGAATACCGATATTTCTTATTGATACCGATACTTATCGATACTACTAACTACTCTACCACTTTGGGACTCATCCATTGCCTGGGTCGATGGGACTTTCTGTCTCATTTGGACTTCATTTACATGGTGGACTGTCACTAATATAGTGATCCTGTGTGATACTTGTCCAGCCATCGCTGGTTATGGCTACTTTTTACACATTGGCAAGCTCAGCTATGATGTTTCTCTTTTCAACTGCATGGCAAGCAGGTATGGGTTAAGGACTGTGGTCATCTCCCTACAGCAGGGGTGCTGGTAGATATGGAGCCAAACAAAAGAAAAGCCATAAAAAAGGCGACTTGATGACGCTTGTTGAAGTTGTGTGTGAGGAGGCAAGCAGTCACATCACCTCTCTTGTTGTCCAAATGAGCAACTTTTTCCTCCTGCTCCTTTGTAGATTACAAGTGTGATCTTTTGTACTGCAGTTTAGCTGAGTATTTTAATTATTTAATAATGTGTGGGCTAATTTCATAATTGTTTAAGCTTGTATGTGTAGCTGATGGCTGATAGTAGCCGAGCAAAATCAATCAGAAACTCGAATTCTGCAACCCTGGCTGATCCATTCAGTGCAAGTCAGCAAGTGTATTGAGCTGTGACTGAGTCATTTAAGTAGGCTAAAGACACTGTTCTGACAACTATCTGACTGGTACCTGTTAAGATTGTGCAAGGCTTATACTGTATAGAACAAAGTTCATGTTCCACTTCCAGTGTGAAGTAATTGGTAGCTTGATTAATAAATGTATTCTTTGATTTTGAAACAGAAGCCGTATGTTGTTATTTCGATAGTATGTTTTTATATTTTTGTGGGTTTTCAGCAATGAGATTCTTCATAAGATATGACTTCAATGAGGCGTGAATTAAAACCTTGCTAGTGTTAAGTGACAAGTGACAGAAGGGTGAGGGTTCCAGGGGCGTGGGGTGGGCGGTAGATCTTGATGAGCTGGTCATTTTAAAAGTAGCTCACAAGACAAAAACGTGTGGGCTCCCCTGCCCTACAGTAACAACAGTTAACAGTAACTGTTAACAGTAACGGTTACTAACATCAGAAGAAATACTGTAGATTAAACTGTGGTTACATTACTTATGTAGCTGGAGGGGGGGTCACGTTGGTATGGGGGGGCTACAGAAAGATGTGGTGGTATGTTTTCTATGTCTATAAAGTACAATCTGAATTAAATGCATGTCACTTTGTGTTGTTGGCTATTGATGTCATTTGCTTGTCGGTTTATACAAAATTAAAACGATGGCAATTGATATAAGCCAACGTTTAGCCAATGAGACAGGTTGGCAAAGGAGACCTGACACAAAAACATTTTTCAGTGCTCCACCGATCTATCCAGATATCTAAAACGTATTTTCAGGCGACCGAATGCCCTTTCTTATCAAACTCCTGGCTGTTGACAGCAACCGATTAAATTAATGCCGTCTCAGGGAAGAGGGGGCAATGTACAGATGGCGTCACATGCCACGTCTTTAATTGCGCTCTCCCACACGTAATAGGGGCATGTGAATAGCAAGGGTTTCATTCCATAATGTTCAAGTTTTTTTATAGATATTTTTTTTTTATCTTCTTGTTTTTTCCTCTTGTCATTTTTTCCTTGTAATTGTAATCTCTATTATGTATTTATCTATCTATGATCTGTTCCACTGTACCTTTCCCACTGCTACTGCATCTTTTCCACTGCTGAAACCAAGTTTGGTGTGTGGTTGTGTGTGTGTGTGTGTGTGGTTGTGTGTGTGTGTGTGTGTGGTTGTATGTGTGTGTGTGGTTGTGTGTGTGTGTGTGTGTGTGTGTGGTTGTATGTGTGTGTGTGGTTGTGTGTGTGTGTGTGGTTGTATGTGTGTGTGTCGTTGTGTGTGTGTGTGTGTGTGTGTGTGTGTGTGTGGTTGTATGTGTGTGTGTGGTTGTGTGTGTGTGGTTGTATGTGTGTGTGTGTGTGTGGTTGTATGTGTGTGTGTGTGGTTGTGTGTGTGCTGACCTTGTGGCAGCGGCAGGTGAAGTCTCGTCCCTCCAGGCTGGTGCTGATGCTGTAGGCCACATGGAACAGGAACACTCTGGCCCCCGTCGACACACAACGCACAAACACACTGCGCTCCACCTGCATGCGTGCACACAACCACACACACACACACAGCTAAAACCACTTCACACAGGACTACCACCAGAGGGGAGGGTGTGTGTGTGTGTGTGTGTGTGTGTGTGCGTGCGCGCGTGTACCTTCTGTCCAGGTTGCAGGTCACCGATGCTGATGTCAGGCAGCAGAGCAGGATGGGATTCGTCACAAACCTCCGAGCCATTCAAGGTCACATGGGTAGTCTGGGTCAGGTTAGCATCCTGGCCTGGAGGAAGAGAGGATGAGGAGGAGAGGAGAGGAGGATGAGGAGGAGAAGGGCTTGGGAGAGAGGAGGGGGAGGGGAGGAGAAGGGGAGAGGAGGACGAGGTTTTTTTGAGAAGTGTCCAGGTGTGTGTGTATGAGACAGTCTGACCTGGTTTGAGTCCAGCTGTGAGTTTGACGTCTCTGGCCACGGCATCCTCGTGTGATTGGACGGAGACGGTGATGCGGTACATCTCGTTGTTGAGGGCAGGAGGCTGGTGGCTCAGGGATACCGACACCTTAGGAACCCTCGAGATTATCCTGGAAGACAACACTACTATGTCAAAATGTGTGTGTGTGCTGCTACTGTATGTGTGTCCCTGTGTGTGTGAGATCTACACATTTGTGAGATCTGTGTGTGTGTGTGTGTGTGTGTGTGTGTGTGTGTGTGAGAGAGAGAGAGATCTGTGTGTGTGTGTGTGTGTGTGTGTGAGAGAGAGAGAGAGAGAGAGAGAGAGAGAGAGAGATCCACGTGTGTGTGTGTGTGTGTGTGTACTCACATGGTGCTGGCCTGGATGGCCACGGAGTCCCAGTCCACCTGCTGCTCGGGAACGCGCCCCCTACCCCTGAAGGAGCGTGACGCCTGCAAAGCCTCCTGGGTAGAGGCTGCGTCCCCTCCCCCGCCACGCCAGTTCAGAAACACACAGCGACCGCTCTCACTGCCTAGCATCAGGTCCACCGCTGTGATCTGGCGCACGCACACACACACGCGCACACACACACACACACACACACACACACACACAGTAAATTCAACCATACCAGGTCCAGCGCCGAAACAGGTGTGTGTGGAGGGGCAGGTGTGTGTGTGTGTGTCTGGCCTCACCTCGATCTTCTTGCCCATGTCCTCGGTGTTGGCCACGAAGCTGAAGCTGTACCTCCGGGTCTTCCCAGGCACCAGACACATGTTCTCCTGACCACCAGGTGGAGCACTTCCCTCCTCCACCACACAGAACCGGCTGTACTCCTACACACACACACCACACACCACACACACACGCACACACACACACACACACACACACACACACACACACACACACACAGGGCAGATAGCAGGGTGGTAGGGTGAGGGTAGGGAATGAGGGGTGAGGCTGGTAGGGTGAGGATGAGGGTTTTAGGGTGTGAGGGTGGTAAGGTGAGGGTATGAGGGCGGTAGGTGGGTGCTTCACCTGGTTGCTGAGGCTGACGCAGAGCTTGGAGAAGCGGACGGGGTGAGGGCAGTCGGCTCTGAGGAACACCTGCAGCTGGACCGGGTCGTCCACGTGGAAACTGGGGGACAGAAACTTGGCCTTGCACTGGACTGGGGGGAGGGAGGGAGGGATGGGAAATAGTAGACTGGACTGTAACAGTAGCAGCTTGTCTCTGCCTGTCAGGAGATTGATGCCAAGGCTAGAGTTGGGATGGTGTAGTGGTTAGATAGCTGGTCAGACTGTCGGTTAGCTAGTGTAGAGCGAGACTGTGTTAGCTGCCATACCGAAGGGTACGTAGTCCTGGACCTCGATGGTGTAGTGGTTGCTGCCGGCCAGCGCCATGCGGTCACTCCACAGTATCTGGGCTGCCTTAGACTCCGCCTCCTCACAGTCAGGCTCCGCCTCTGGAACCTCATTCTAGAAACACAGCACTCAGCTGGGTTTGGTCTAGTCTAACAGGGTCTGGTGTGGTCTAGTCTAGCCTGGTCTATCAAGACTAGTTTAATCTGGTCTAGCCCTCCCTGGTCTGGTCTGGTCTGGTCTGGTCTATCAAGACTAGTTTAATCTGGTCTAGCCCTCCCTGGTCTGGTCTGGTCTGGTCTGGTCTGGTCTGGTCTGGTCTGGTCTAGCCTGGTCTGGTCTGGTCTGGTCTGGTCTAGCCTGGTCTAGCCTGGCCTGGTCTGTCAAGTCAAGTCTGGTCTGATCTGGTCTAGCCTGGCCTGGTCTGTCTAGTCAAGTCTAGTCTGGTCTAGTCTGGTCTAGTCTGGTCTAGCCTGGTCTGGTCTGGTTAGGTCTAGTCAGGTCTAGTCTAGTCTAGTCTAGTCTAGTCTGGTCTAGCCTGGTCTAGCCTGGTCTGATACGATCTGGTCTAGCCTGGCCTGGTCTGGTTAGGTCTAGTCAGGTCTAGTGTAGTCTAGTCTAGTCAGGTCTAGTCTAGTCTAGTCTAGTCTGGTCTAGCCTGGTCTAGCCTGGTCTGGTCTGGTTAGGTCTAGTCAGGTCTAGTGTAGTCTAGTCTAGTCTAGTCTGGTCTAGCCTGGTCTGGTCTGGTTAGGTCTAGTCAGGCCTAGTGTAGTCTAGTCTGGTCTAGTCAGGTCTAGTCTAGTCTAGCCTGGTCTAGCCTGGTCTGATAGGATCTGGTCTAGCCTGGTCTAGCCTGGCCTGGTCTGGTTAGGTCTAGTCTAGTCTAGTCTAGTCTAGTCTAGTCTAGTCTAGTCTAGTCTAGTCTAGTCTAGCCTGGTCTGATACGATCTGGTCTAGCCTGGCCTGGTCTACTCACCATTAGGACTCTGATGAGGTTTTTCTCGATCCTGGACTTGTGCTCCTCTCTCAGAGACGACGCTGGAGGAGAGAGAGACCAGGAGGTCACTGAGCTGAGACCACCCCTCTTAACGTGTGTGTGGGGGAGTAGAATGGTGGGTGGGTGGGTGGGTGGGTGGGTGTGTGTGTGTGTGTGTGTGTGTGATGGTGTGTGGTGTATGTATGTGTGTGTGTGTGTGTGTGTGATGGTGTATGTATGTGTGTGTGTGTGTGTGTGTGTGATGGTGTGTGGTGTATGTGTGTGTGTGTGTGTGATGGTGTGTGTGTGTCTGTGTGTGTGTGTGTGTGTGTGTGATGGTGTGTGTGTGTCTGTGTGTGTGTGTGTGTGTGTGTGTGTACCTCGGCCCAGCAGCTCCATGCTGTAGGTGATGTAGTCCTTGATGTGGGCCATCAGGTAGGAGCAGCGCAGAGCCGTGCTGAGGATGGAGGTCAGCAGGCTCCACCAGCGCTCCGTACGGTAGTCACACATTACATAGTCCAGCAGCCTGCATGCACCACACACACACACACACACCACGCGTCACACACACACACACACACACACACACACGCACACACCACACTCAGTCAGAACGACACACAGGTGAAGAGGTTCTTTCTCCAGCAGACCAGCTGACAGTGGCTTACTTCAGGGCTTTGGCGTAGTCCTTGGCGTGGTAGTACTCCTCGCCCATCTGCACCACTGGGGCAGAGACAACAGGACGGGTAAGACAGACGCTGCGTTCCAAATCAAATACTACCCTACTATATAGTATGCCAAAACAGGATGTAGTATTTCCCAATACATAGTATGCCACATGCAGTATGGCAAAAATACCAGGATGTCCTACTACATCCGGTCGTATTTTGAAGTATGCAAGCCAGCAGGCTTTTCTGGCTATTCTGACCCACAATCCTGTGCGCAGAGGAAATGTGCGTCACATGTGCGAGTCGTGACAGCTGTAGACGAATGTCGCGTTATGGACAGCGACGGATGTGGGCAAATTTCAAGGCGCAATGTTTTGACAAGGTAGTATGTCCCAATTGGATGCCTACTGCTTGCAAAGTACGTACTTTCTAAGGGCAGCTGTAGTAGGTACGGGTAGTAAGAAGTAGAAGTATGTGATTTGGAACGCAGCCAGAGAGATTGATGAGATGACAGGTAAGACAGATTCTAACACCCCCCCCCCCCCTTTCAGCAGGGGCAGTACTCACTGAGATGACTCTTCATACGAGGGCACTTGTACTTTTTGAACTGGGCCACCGCATTACTGAGCAGAGCAATGATTAGTTCCTGGAGAGAAATATACACAGACACACGCAAACAGACACACACACACACACCTTTCAGAACTATCTCCAGTTAGACTGGTGTTTGCATCCAGGTGCCTTAGCCTCTGACTCCTGACATGAGAAAAGCATGCTGACCATCTAAAGACTCAACCAAGCATGGTCCTCAGTTTAACAGTTTAACTTGGCAGGTTATAGAATGTTAGGAACAACCCCAGGGCCCCCAGAGGCCTCTAGGACACTGATTCACTGTGATTCACTGATGTGTGTTCCCTTACTGAGTGGGGCACCTCCCTCTCCTTGAGCTGCAGGGCCAGGATGCCTCCCTTCTCCTTCTCACCATCCGGGGGGTCGATGCCTGGTGACACAAGCAGCAATCAGCCTCTCTCCCTCACACACACGCACACACAGCCAGCCCCTCTCGCTCTCTCTCTCTCTCTCTCTCACTGACACTCACTCACTCACTCACTCACTCACTCACTCACTCACTCACTCACTCACTCACTCACTCACTCACTCACTCACTCACACACTCACACACTCACACACTCACACACTCACACACTCACACACTCACACACACACACACACACACACACACACACACACACACACACACACACACAACCAGACACCACTTTGGAAGGCTGCCTATATACTTCCCCTTCACAAAGAGGGTTAACTGTCAGACCTGAATAACTATTGCCCCATCTCCAAACTTATTTGCCTGGCAAACATATTTGAATCCCTGATTCGTTAATGATCTGTTAAGAAGAGCCTTTTTAAATGCCAACTGTATTTTGAATGCACATCAGTCTGGTTTCAGGCCTGGCCATACACCAGCACTATCCCTGCTGGCATCCTTAAATGATGTGATAGATTGTATGGATAAAAAGAGGTGTTTTGCAGCCCTCTTTATTGACCTGATTAAAGCTTTTGTCTGTAATCGACATTCACTGACTTACAGAAATCATTTATGGAGTTAAAATTGGAGTTGAATGTGTATAAAAGCAAATGTATGTTATTCACCAAATTGCATGTAGGAATGTATCTGATGACCTAAGTTTGGACTAAGTTTAGTTATTCTAGATCAGGCATTCCCAAACTGTGAGGCGGGCCTCCCCTGGGGGGCCCCAAAGAAATTCAGGGTAGGCGCAGAGGGATGGTTAGAAGAAAAGAAAAAAACAAAAAGAAGGAAAAACATGTTTTTATTTTTGAAATGTCTATGGTTTTTATGAATTAAATGTTATATTTAAGGTCAGAAAACTGAAATAAATAATGGGAGAGATGTATACTAAATTTGTGGATAGTGCAGAGAGAGCCTCCCCCCACAGGCATGTATTGTGCGAAAACATCATATCGTTAACTAGCAACAGGTGTCACCGAGCTAACTTAGCTGTGTAATGTTATGGGCTAGCTAACGCTGCCTTGCATAATCGACAAATTTGCGGGGTTGGGGGGGCGCGGGTGTGTCACTGTTTTCAGAGGGGAGGCCCACATTGATGGAGTTTGGGAACCCATGTTCTAGATGGTCTTCCCAGTGAATGTGTCCCTGCATACAAATGGCTGTCTGTATGTGTGTAGTGTGTGTGTGTGTGTGTGTTTTTTTCAATTTTATTTGGAAGGGACCATGTGCAATTAAAACATAAATGTAAAAACATTTGATGCATCGCACCAGAGTTAGCCTTAGGCTAATTTGCATCTGCAGTCCCTGTAAACAGGTAACAGATAAAAACAACAGACATAATAAGTAAACAAAAGTACAATACAGATGACATAGCATTACATTAAGACACTCACACTTTCACATTCATCGATCATAGCAGCATGTCCAATCACACAACCACACTCATTCACAAACACACCTAACTGATTAATGATTGCAGTGTGTGTGTGTGTGTGTGTTAAAGCCCCAGTCCGCCATTGAAAAGTAAATACAATTTTGCATGGTTATTTACCATACAACAGCACCCCCTAGGGTTCCCTGTTCAGCCCACTACACACTACACTTTTATAGTCACATCAGTGTTTCCCCAATGGGCACCGATCGACTCCAAACTGGCTAGGCAGATTCTGTAAGCTGAGAGGGAGGAAGGAAGGAAGGAAGGAAGGAAGGAAGGAAGGAAGGAAGGAAGGAATCCATCCATCCATCCATCCATCCATCCATCCATCCATCCAATCCATCCATCCATCCATCCATCCATCTTTCGATCACGGACTGGGGCTTTAAGGCCATGATACACAGGCAATATGGGCAATATTGCCCCAAAAAGTTGCCCATGCATCATGGCCTTTCGTGTGTGTGTGCGTGCGCATGTAATGTGTAGACTCACTCTGCTGCCCCTGTCTCCAAGCTCTCTGTCCATAGAAGTCCAGAGCTCCAGTGGGTGTGTCCAGAGGGTCGGGGGCGGGGCAGCTCCCGCTGGCCTGGGGAGAGGACAGTACTGTCACTACAGGTGTGTTTGCCTGCCTAGTGCCTACATCCATACTTTATAACGTGACTGATAATATTGCTGTGTGTCTGTGTGGTGTAGGGATGTGCACGGTTAACCGAGTACTCGAGTAACTGAGTACTCGATCTGCTAGTCGGAAAATAAACACTTCTCGGTTAATCTAAAGGCTATACAATATGGCATGTTTGGCCTTGAAAGCGCGTATTTCTGAGCGCCTGTGCCCTTTTTCAACTGTTATCAAAGAGGATAGAGCGTTGTCGTCTGCCTGGAGAAAAGCGCTGAATACGGACTCTTTTTTTGAGAGCTCAGGCTTTTTGAAACATTGCCATCTCAACTTTTCAGAAAGGCGCTGCCAACGTCACTGCGGCTCTTTCAGGCAACCAATGATCAGATATTAGATAGGGCATGACTCGTCAGCTGTCTGGGGATCCCGGGGGACCCCCCTGATCAGATATTCGATAGGGCATGACTCGTCAGCTGTCTGGGGATCCCGGGGGACCCCCCTGATCAGATATTCGATAGGGCATGACTCGTCAGCTGTCTGGGGATCCCGGGGGAACCCCCTGATCAGATATTAGATAGGGATGACTCGTCAGCTGTCTGGGGATCCCAGGGACCCCCTTGCCGGGCTAAACGGAATATCTGAAAGTGCACCGATCGTAAAAATAATAAATGCAGCCAGCTGTCAGGGGCAGTGATGACTGATTACTAGTTGACTACTGTGTAGCCAGCTAACTGGTTACGTTTTAAAAGCTATATTTATTTACATGGACACAGTTCTTGGGTGCAGTTAAGTGGTCACGAAAACTAGCAATAATTAGCCCATGGGCTTGCTAATGCTAGCTGTCCATGGTTCGGTTTTCCATACTGTTAAGCATTTTCGGATCAAACTACACCGTGGTTTTAGTGTTAAAGCATTTTATGGATCGAACCTCGGACTTCCAAACCTGTTACAGCGTAGGTAGCCTATGAGAGAACCAGTGAGTATAGCCTATATATATGCCACTTCATTTGTTTTGTTTTGACAATTAAACGCTGGTACCGGGTCTCTGGTTTTGTTTATCTGCATACTGTGCATAGTAGGCAGTGGTGTGAGTGGACTTTGTACTCTGGCTCCACGCAGCACTCCCATCATTTTGCGGTAGTCTAATCATGTTGGTAATGAGCCCTGAGGTGGTGCTGAAAAAGACAGCGAGTACCAGCACAGGTCCATGCGCGTATAGCCTACTCCTATAGTTTTCCAGCCTGCTATAAATAAATATTGAATGAATGGCCTATTGTTAAATAAATCTATTTAGTTTTGCATGGACATTTCTCAAATGAAGGCTTGACGCCGAAACATCCATTATTGTCCAATAAATTGGAAATAGGCAGTGAGTGCCGCGGTTCTGTTGCTTTTTAGATAACGCTAAAAATTCATTTACTTGTTATCCGGCATCGGCAGTAAAGGCTTGGTTTAACACTTAATTTTGATTATTAAATTAGAGGTCTGGTTGCATATTGTTTTCAGAGTAGCCTAACGATAGGCTAATATAGGCTTAATAAGCTATATGAGCTGGGCAGTGCATCCACATTAAAAGGCTGCGTTTTTCGATTCCGATAGCTTCATGAAAACTTGGTTGTGGTTATTCAATCTGATGGTAAGTAAAGCATCCAACCACACATCAGCTTTTAAAGATGTTTATTTGCAAGGACATGGAAGAGACATGAAAGCACCGCGGTAATAACGGCGGAAAAAAACGTTTTCGTTTCGCCGGGGTTAAATGCGCTCTGTCTGGACGGTATCTTTTTTTGAGTAATCTTTTTTCTGAGTAATCGGTTACTCGAGTAGGATCAGGTTAGCTTACTCGGTTTTAAAATTAGTCGAAATTCCCATCTCTAGTGTGGTGTGTGTGTGATCTAAGCCCACAGTGTCTGGGAGTGACGTTGAAGACAGCAAGCTCTGCTGGAGAATCTGCAGCATTGCAACAAAAAGTGATCGCCATGCCAAAAGAGCCACAATGCCATTGTGAGAAAATGGTGGAACATAGTTTTGGGCTCAACAATGGTCCACATGGAGAGAAACAAGCATTGAGAAACAAGGCTTTTCATTCTAAGAGAACGTCTGCATTCTGATCACAGATGAGAATCTTACTGGCAGTAGGAGTGTGTTGAAGAGCGTTGAGAGAGGTCAGGGAAGAATATTTACAGGTTTCCTATATTGGCTCAAATGGGTGAACTGGTTTTTTGCTTCTCTGTGGAAAATTAGGGTTAGGATCTTTCTCTCTGTACGTTGTGCTGCCTTTGTGTATGAAATGCGCTATATAAAGTTTGATTTGAGTTCATGACTCTGGTGTGTGTGTGTGTGTGTGTGTGTGTGTACCTGATGGGAGCAGAGCTGGCCAGCCTGGGTCTTTCTTTCCTGAGCGTAGCAGGCAGCCTGCTGGTAGTAGAAGCCTGGGTTCTGGGTCTGGATGGCTGTCAGGCCCAGCTTGATGGCCTCGTCAAACAGATCCCCAAACGACTGGAACCTGGAAGACAGGACAGTGTGAGATAGTATGCCTGCCTGCCTGCCTTCCTGTCTGTCTGTCTGTCTGTCTGTCTGTCTGTCTGCCTGCCTGTCTGTCTGCCTGTCTGCCTGCCTGCCTGCCTGCCTGCCTGTCTGTCTGCCTGTCTGTCTGTCTGCCTGTCTGTCAGCCTGTCTGCCTGCCTGCCTGTCTGTCTGCCTGCCTGTCTGTCAGCCTGTCTGCCTGCCTGCCTGTCTGTCTGTCAGCCTGTCTGTCTGTCTGCCTGCCTGCCTGCCTGCCTGTCTGTCTATCTGCCCATCTGTCCACCCACGTCTATTGTTGGATTGTGTGTTTACTGTCGGTGTGTGTGTCTAGTGTGTGTCCTTACTGTTTGGACATCCAAGCGGTGTGTTCGAAGGCCAGCTCAGCGCTGCCGATCTTCTTCTTGCTCAGGTCGATGTGCTTCCTGAACTGAGCGATGGCGTCCAGTG